>NC_142573.1:5075000-5375000 GCF_041283825.1 Pyrus communis | reverse complement strand
CTCAAATCTCAATATTTTCTATGAATCATTCTTTTAAAATATAGGAAAATTGTTAGGAGTATGAATTTTATATTGGAAAAAAATAAAATAAATAACATGTACTTATAAAGATTGGAATTATTTTTTATATTATCAAAATGGATAATGTTAGAGATATTAAAATTTTAAATTAAATTTGCAAACTAAATTATGTGTTACCAATAAGTAATGTACCGTAGTCAACACTTGAGTAATAATTCAATTATCAACGACCATATCATTTTGTTTACGAAATTTAGTTTAGAAGTTTAGTCTCTCTAACATTATCCTTGTCAAATTAGTTTAATAATAGAAACTTCAACTTCCTTTGAAAATGAGATCTCTAATTTTAAAAAGGGTATTGCATTTACACATCCATTTTTACTTCTCACACATCTTTCAATTTTCGATTGTCGAATCGGATGAATTAAAAAATATCAATAATCAAAACTTAATAAGAGTGTGAAAGATAAAAATAGGTGACTGAATAACATTTAAAAAAAAAAAAAAAAAAGTTTGAGTCACTGTTTTAGTTCCATAAATTAAAGCAAGTGAGATCTCCTCTCCTCCAATACTTGAGGCTTAAATGGATTTTAGAAAGGAAAACCGTGTGCTTTTGCTTGGTCCTATCCGGAATTGGATCCTCTCCGAGGCAAATCATTGGGATCCTTCTGACTCAATAACATGAGCTGTTGGATTTTGATCCAATGGCTATAAATAAGGGATCCCTCTAAAGTTATAATAATTATAGCCGTTGGATCAAAATTCAACCGCTCATGTTAGTGGGTCAGGAGGATCCCGAAGCCTTGCCTCGGAGAGGATCCAATTCTGTCCTACCCAACCTAATCCTGTCTCCTCTATCAGTGAGTGTGACCAGCTAGTAAAAACCATTGGCTTAATTCCCATGGTTTTCCCCTTTCCCACATTTTATGGGCTTCCACTTTCCTCCTACATTCATGAACTTTAGTTGAACCGTCGCTCCCTTCATATAAAAAGCAACGCCCGCTCAACGGTTTCTTCATCAAATCAAAATTCAGACACATCAACCAAACATCAGTTTTATTTACTTCCAATTTTCCATCAAGATTATTGTATTAAAAATATATACAGACAGTATGACTAGTTCATTAGTTGCAGCAAGGAGAGGTTGGGTAGTGACAGCAAGTGTTGGAGTTGTGGAGGCCTTGAAAGACCAAGGGATCTGCAGGTGGAATTACACCATGAGATTACTGCAGCAGCATGCCAAGAACCAACTTGGGTCGTTTTCTCAGGCCAACAAGTTCTCTTCCTCATCTTCTGCTTTGGTCTCAAGTTTTAGACAAGATGAGAAGGTAAAGCAGTCTGAGGAATCTCTGAGGAAAGTCATGTACCTCAGCTGCTGGGGTCCCAATTGATCATTCATTCAGCCACTCTTTCAATTTTTAGTTAAGCGCAAGAATTCGCAGGCTATTTGATCGAACAAGTTGTAGACTGTAGCCTGAAGGAATTGTAACTTTTCACAACAAAATGTTAAATCTAGATCTTTGAGATCTCTGTAATTAATGTATTTACAAATTAATATATGAGTACTAATTTATCATGCGATCAACATTAACTTAGCCTTTTTTTCTTTTTTTTTTTTTTTTTTTTTTTGCCTCTCTCTATGGATTATTTATATTCCTTTCCCTTCCAATTTCATTGGTGAACCAAAGTATTTTAATCGACATAGCAATCAACAAGTAACCGTCCACCAAATCGGCCACAGATTCAAAGGAAAACTAATGAAAATGGTTTGAAAACTTTGAGTTTTAACGATTAGGACAAAATCAAGGATAAAGTGAATAGTACCATGATTGACTTTTTAGTGTAAAAATGTGGTTTTTCGTTGAAGTAAACAGTATCGGGAGTTTTTCGTTAAAGTTCCCTAGATTCAATTAGTTTCTTCTCTTTAATGAGGATATAACTTCTGTGTTGATTTATTACCATCTAAATTACTCATCTTGTCAAACGTGGAAATTGTCCATTTTTCTCTTGTGCATGCACTTAAAGATTCAAGTAGCTAGAATTTGTTAAATAAGACAATCTCCAACCGAAGGCTGACCAGATGGCTAGTTTTAGCTCTCTGATTGTCACATCCTGGCTGAGGAGGACTACTTCCCAGGCCCATTCCTCCACCGTAACACGATATTGTCCGCTTTGGGCCCTGACCACGCCCTCATGGTTTTGTTTCTGGGAACTCACACGAGAACTTCCCGATGGGTCACCCATCCTGGGAATGCTCTCACGCTACTCGCTTAACTTCAGAGTTCTCATGGAATCCGAAGCCAGTGGGCTCCCAAAAGGCCTCGTGCTAGGTAGGGATGAGAATATACATATAAAGATCACTCCCTTGGGCGACGTGGGATGTCACAATCTACCCCCCTTAGGGGCCCAACGTCCTCGTCGGCACACCACGGGCAGGGTTAGGCTCTAATACCAAATTGTCACATCCCGGCCCGGGGGGGGGGGACCACTTCCTGGGCCTGCTCCTCCACCGTAGCACGATATGGTCCGCTTTGGGCCCCAACCACGCCCTCACGGAACCACGCCCTCACGGTTTTGTTTCTGGGAACTCACACGAGAACTTCCCAATGGGTCACCCATCCTGGGAATGCTCTCGCGCGCTACTCGCTTAACTTCGGAGTTCCCATGGAATCGAAGCCATTGAGCTCCCAAAAGGCCTCGTGCTAGGTAAGGATGGGAATATACATATAAGGATCACTCCCCTAGGTGATGTGGGATGTCACATTGGTCATCTAAGATATTAATATTTTAATGAACAGTACATGGACATATTTGCCTCCATCTCTAACTGGACGATGTGGGATGTCACAATCCACCCCCCTTAAGGGCCCGACGTCCTCGTCGGCACACCATGGCCAGGGTTAGGATCTGATACCAAATTGTCACATCCCGGCCCGAGCCCCCACCACATCCCAAGCTCGACTCCACCGTAGCACGATATTGTCCGCTTTGGGCCCCGACCATGCCCTCACGGTTTTATTTCTGAGAACTCACATGAGAACTTCCCAGTGGGTCACCCACCCTGGGAATGCTCTCGCGCGCTACTCGCTTAACTTCGGAGTTCCCATGGAATCGAAGCCAGTGAGCTCCCAAAAGGCCTCGTGCTAGGTAAGGATGAGAATATACATATAAGGATCACTCCCCTGGGCGATGTGGGATGTCACATTGGTCATCTAAGATATTAATTTTAATGAACAGTACATGAAAATATTTGCCTCTATCTCTAACTAGACGATGTGGGATGTCACAATCCACCCCCCTTAGGGGCCCAACATCCTCGTCGGCACACCATGGCCAGGGTTAGGCTCTGATACCAAATTGTCACATCTCAGCCCGAACCCCCACTACATCCCAGACTCGACTCCACCGTAGCACGATATTGTCCGCTTTGGGCCCCGAACATTCCCTCACGATTTTATTTCTGAGAACTCACATGAGAACTTCCCAGTAGATCACCCATTATGGGAATACTCTCGCGTGCTACTTGCTTAACTTCGAAGTTCCGATGGAACCAGAAGCTAGTGAGCTCCCAAAAGGCCTCGTGCTATGTATGGATGAGAATATACATATAAGGATCACTCCCCTGGGCGATGTGGGATGTCACAGTGGTCATCCAAGATATTAATATTTTAATGATCAGTACATGGTCATATTTGCCTCCATCTCCAACTGAGGGCCATATGGCTCGTTTTAGCCCTATCACAAAAAACCGTTTCCAACCGAGGATCATATGACCAAATATAATTTATTATTTAAATTTAAAAACTACACCAACTTAAATTTAAAAACAACAACTTATATTTAAAAACTACAACTTAAATTTAAAAATTACAAATTAAAATTTACAATTTACAAATTAAATTCATAAAAAAAAAAAATGGCCAAAAAAAAAAAAAAAGAATCCAACAGTAACTAGCCGTTGTATTTGAAATTTTGGCCTACCATTCCTGTCTGATATAACCGACAGGAATAATGAAAATTATGGCCCAGCCCGGGGCTAGCTGGCTGGCTACTTTGGGCCAACCGGTTGGCCCTTTGGCCCTTTTTTGTCCAATGGAGCCCATGAGCCCTTGGTCTAGCCCTCGGTTGGAGACGGTTTTTGGGTTATTTTCTACCCTTTGGCCCTCTGGACCCTTCGGTTGGAGATGACCTAACTAGTATGTATCGATATGTTAGGTCTTGGATTGTGGGGGCATCAGTTGGAGTTGTGGAAGCCCTGAAAGACCAAGGGGTATGCAGGTGAAACGACCCCATAACACTAATGCACCAACATGCCAAGAACCATCTGACCAGGTTGTTTTCTCAGGCCAAGGAAGTGTATCATTCTCCTTCTGCTGCTCCAAGGGTTTAAAGCACAATCATGAGAGAAGAGAAAGCAAAGCCGTCAGAGGAGTCCGTGAGGAAAGTTATTGTTGGAGAACAATTCAGAAATAAACAAAAATAACAGAAATAAACAGAACTTGAAATTCTAATATTTTATTTACCAAATATACTTGATGTGCAGAATGAAATTATACAATAAATAAATAAACTAATATAAAATATCAATGATACTAACTTGATCACAGAAGGTAGAGGCTAGCGTAAAAGCTATGTCCTTCGAACAGTATTTTCGTCCCACTCTTGTGCTTGTGGTTCTACAACGTCTGCTCGACCAAGATACAACTACCTAATTCTACAACCCGCACTGGATTATAAAACTCTAGCGAATTGCTTTGTGTGTTTACTCTCTGGAAATTTTGTACGAAAGATAAGGAGGAAGAAAAGATGATTCTCACTTGGATACTGTGATTGCAGATATATAGGCTGTTTCACACCCTTTCAAATACCTATTCAATGTATTTGAAAGTACACAACTCTTTCTAATAGCTGTGTCTTTTAATCAAAACGTACAACTCTTTCTAATAGATGTGTCTTTTAATCAAAACGTTTTTTAATTAATAAATTAATTAAAAAACTTAATCCGAAAATTAAAATTAATGAATCTGATTAATTTTAAATCCCAAAGCCCTTGTCTTGATTAATTAATATTAATTATAATTAGGCTATATTATATTCAAGCCTAATCCACACACACAACCATAAGGCCCAAACCTTCAATCCATTTTCAAATGGTCCAAGTTCTAATTACTAAGAAAATGGAATAAACCTATATAAAGGCTTATGAAAAAATATTATTGACCAATGTGGGACAAGAAGGTCTCAAACTCTAACAATGTAATCTTAATTCTTGGGTTCCCAACTGAGACCCAATTAAACTCGGCTTAAGGTCATTGTAATTTGTACATACTTTGGAAACATTTATGTCGGCACATTAATCTTTATTATCAACTAATTAAGACATGGAGGAGAACTTCGTTATAGAATACTAAAGGTCGGAGATTCATCCCCAAAATATAATTTTTGGAAGAAATATTTTTGTTCATGTACCCATTACTTATTGGATGAGTTTAATCTATCTACTACATAAATCATAAAATTTAAACTTATGTAACAATAATTAAGTTAGTGAGCAAAAATGCACTATTAATTTTCTGAATCATACCTGACCTCGCTTGTGCTAGAAAATGATTATCTCTTACCATAAGATTATTTTCAGGTTTGTGCAAATTGTAGAGTAGAGCTGTAGAGGGCAGTCTGCTCTTAGCCTCTTACAAATATTGTTACCATAGAACTTATTGGGGATGAAAGATGAAAATTTATCAAATAAAGATCCCTGCAGAGCTACCAACATGTAGTAATTAACAATATGATCGATGCCACTGTCTACACAAGTGGGAGAATCTTCTTCGAAAAAAAAAAAAAAGAGATGGTGTCAAAGAAGAAGGGGACTAGGAAGCAATCAGAAGAACCACTTGGACTAATAATGTACTTGTGTTTTTGGGGACCCAACTGAGCTGGAAAGATCCTATTCCTGCCCACTCCCATGTTTATGAAATCATTACCAAGCGTTATGTATGCTGTGTGTCTTTGGTCTCATTATATCCTTTTAATTTGTTCAGAAGGATGAAATCACATTTTCCTTAGAGTTTGACACATAGAAAAGCAAATAATTAATTGAATGTCATCTCTAACAAAAATAGAACTATAAAACTTTGAATTCTGATTAACCTAGTCCTATTATTATGTGAAACTCATCACTCATTAATCTCCAAAGTTGTAATCATCCGATTATTTGATACCATATACATTAGTTATGTGCCCTTTATATTTTAATCACGTGTTGTATTTGCAATTTTTTTTATGAACATTAGTGTGTACTATCAAAATATAAACATGCATCAAGTGATTTTGAAGTCGGGGATTAGATTGATGTGTTTAACACAATTTAGAGATAGACACCCTTAAATATTAAGATTCACTTGTCAATTATCGATCTAAGTAAGGATCGATCATGAAATTAGAGCACGCAATTATGTAACTGCATCTTATACGGTAGTGCTCCAATCTCCAAGCAATAAGCCCCCTTGGGTCGATCAACTTATTATATATGCACCGTGAGAAAAATAAAGGGAACAGAAGTAACTTTACGCAAAAGCTCTTTGAACTATGTGATTTTCCCAAGTGAAAAATGGCAGGTCCCAAACTATGGTGTATGAAATATGATTTCATTGATTTGGGATGTGGGAAAAAGATGAGATGCCTTTCACAAGAGGGAGGGCCACATGGGAATATCACTGGAGTTGCTGATTGCAGGGTCGTTACCTTTGACGGCATCACTATAGGAGAACATGTTCTAATGCCCTAAACATCATTACCTATTTTAATTATGGCCTCATGCAATTGATCCAGTCTTTTAAAAACAAAAGTAGAATGACAAAAGAATAAAAAGAGAGACGAAAGGAAAAAGAAATCGCAGGAAGATTTGAAAGGAAGTGTGGATTTGGTGCATGTCATATCCGAAGCTATAGTTCTTCCACCACTGATTTGGGTATTCTTCCTATAGCTGTCAATTTTCTGTTTGGAAATTAATACCAAGCTATAGATTATTGTTTGGAAATTAAACTGTACTATGATATTTGACCAAACGATTTCTAAACTATTCCAATGTTTAGGAAGACAATTGTACTTAGATGTAAGAGGGTATGGACACTAATGAAATTGATTGACCTTGTTCAGATGTGTTGATATTTTTGGATTTTGTAGTTTTAGCGTTCATCACATTACATCTGTAGTCATGTAATAAGAAATATATAATTGGTGGCAGCTATGCTCTTATAGACTATAGTCCAATAATTTTAATGCAGATTTTGGCATAGCCACTCAACCGAAATTGGAATTCCCTCTCATTGGTTTAAATCGGACTACGACGTTACTTGAATAAAAAATATAAGTTCAGTAGTTTGAATGAAATTGAAATATATAAGTGCCCATAATATGTTTTTAAACTTGATCCTCAGCTGCCAACTGCCAGCCAACAACAACAGAACAGATTGGAGTGAGTAAACTGTAAAAGTAACCACCGCCAGTTCCGACAATCCAAAAAGTCCAGAACGAAGGGTCGCATTCATCCGCATTCGGCGTTCGCATTCCATAAAGACCTTTCACAAACACTACGTGCCACCAAAGTCTCAATCTTTCAGCTTTCGCCTTCAATCCGCACAAAGCGAATTCTCGTTCAATCCGCGCAAAACAAAATCTCTTTTTTGACTGTTTTCACACCATCTCCGGCGAAACCCGTTTGCCCGCGGCCACCGCGAAGTGATTTCCGGCGAGTAGGGTCGACAATGGCTGTGGAGGCTGAGAAATCTGGGCATGAAGGGAAGCTTTGGAGTCTGTTCAAAATACCGTTTTGGCCCGGAAACGCCTCCTCGTCTTCCTCTTCGTCATCGTCCTCGACCTTGTCTTCTATGCATCATAATGTTCACCACCAGCTGGGTCACGAGTCTGCGGCTGAACGTACGGCTCTTCATTCTGCCAGTACGGTGTCGTATGTGACCAAGTCTTTGCTTCCTGCTCGGAGGAGGCTGCGTCTTGATCCTCCAAATAAGCTATTTTTTCCATGTATGCCCCTTTTACTTGTCTATGCAGTTATCTTTGTTCTTACGTAATAATTCTGATCTGGGTTTTTGTTTTTTTGGGTTGTGTAATTGGTTGCATGCATGATATGTCTGTTGTGAGCTTAGACTGGTGTTTTGCTGATATAAATGCTTACATATAATCACATTCTTTGTTCTTTGATTTGCTTAAGTTGCATAAATTGTTGATTTCATGAGTTAGACTATGAATGACTTGGGGCCGTTTGGGATTTGCTTATATGAGAAATACTTCTGCTTATAAGCACTTTCCTAGAAGTGATTTATTTGAAACTCGTAGAACAACTTTGAAGTTTTTTTCCAAAAGTATTCAGAAATGTTTTAATTGTCACAAAACGCTTTTAATCCTTCAAAAATCTGTTCCAAACAAGTCTTATACTATGTTTGGATGAGGGAAATAAACTTGGAATTTGGGTAAAAGTCAGGATTTATAAATTGACATGCACAAATTCCCTTGGTTGGATTCAGAAACATAGAAATTTAGAATTTTCGCATGAAAAAAAACTTGGAATTTGGGACCTCCAATTCCCAAGTTTAAATTCCATGTAAATATGCGTCATTTCTCAATTTCTATGATCGAGAGTTTAAAAATAACAAATTCCATATTTAATTCCAAATGTTTATTGCTGATATGGTCAATTCTTATTGGGGTCTCTATCTATGTCTCATATGCTCTCTTCTTTGGCTTGTTTCTGTTGCATGATGTATCCATCTGTGTAGTTGGGAGTGGATGCATTTAATCTGATCCGGCCTCTTCTCACATTATTAGCTTCACCTAGGATTTCTTGTAAGATTTTCACTCAGAAATATTTGTTATCATTATAAAAGTGTAATGTTGGCTGAGTTCCTTTGCTGGTATATGATTCAAGCTAGATATATTTGGCCTCACAATGTATTTGTTTCGTCCCGAAGATGAACCCGGTAAACAGGTCAGGAGTGCAATTGGAATAAAAAACACAAGCAAAACTATTGTAGCTTTCAAGGTATGGATTGAATCCTCTAAGTTCCCCTGTTATGTATTTTACATATCTGAAACTAGTCATATCTAATTGGACATATGATCAAATTTGGTTAACATAGTTTTGAAAATTGTATAGCATTGGATGACAGTATACATCAAGAGTTTTCCCACTATAAATTCGATGCGGCTATCTAACTGCTTGCGTGTTGATTGCTTTAGTTCCAAACAACTGCACCAAAGAGTTGTTACATGCGTCCTCCTGGGGGTATACTTGCTCCTGGTGAAGGTCTTATTGCAACTGGTAATTCTTACTTCACGATCTTCCATTTTCGGGTTATATTTCACTTCCATATATTTACAATGAATAACATACTAGTTAGTCATATTCTAGTAAGTTCATCGTTGAAAATTGTAATTTTAATGACAGTTTTCAAGTTTGTGGAACCTCCAGAGAACGATGAGAAACCAGCTGTAGACCAGAAGAGCAGGGTTAAGTTCAAGATCATGAGCTTAAAAGTGAAAGGAGATATGGACTATGTGCCAGAACTGGTATGGTTGCAGGCATTTCGTGTATAACTTTTAACCATATTTAATTATATTGTTTTTCCCCCAACATACTTTTACATTCCCTCAAAGATAATATCAGAAAAATGTTTGTCTATAACCTTAGGCGCATATATTAATAAGTGAAAATTCAGATGTCATGTACTGCATTAGCAAACATTTGGCAGAATTCTAATTCAAGCTTCCTTGTAATTTGTTTAGGGCATATATCTAGCTTCTGCAACAGTTTGATCTCGCAATATCTGATTTATACTTGAAATCTATTGTATATTTTTTATGTTATGACAAGATAGAAACTAGTGTGCATCATAATTCACAGATGTTAAACATTAAATGTGACATGTGTTTATGCAGTTTGATGAGCAGAGGGACCAAGTCGTGGTTGAGCAGGTTTTGCGCGTTGTTTTTCTTGACCCTGAGCGCCCTACCCCTGTTAGTAGATGGATACATCTCTAGTTTGTCATTTCTTTCACTACATATACATTTTTTGGTTGTCTTCGCTTTAGCCTGAGTAATAAGCCTTCTCACTTTCAATTTGTTTTTTTTTTATTAAGGCAATGGAAAAACTTGAGCGGCAATTGGCCGAGGCTGAGGCTGCCCTTGAATCACGAAAAAAGCCTCCACAAGAAGCAGGTCCCCGGATAGTAGGGGAAGGACTTGTCATAGATGAATGGGTAAGGCATTCTCAACACATTTTTGTTTCTTTTGGTAGAATGATGGTGTTGAGCGTTATAGATTCACATTCTTACTTGTAGTATGTGCGGTTTCCTTTGTAGAAAGAGCGCAGGGAAAGATACCTAGCGCAGCAGCAGGTTGAAGGGGTTGATTCAGTGTAGAGTTGTGTCCCCTTTTGTTTAGAGCATTTCTTTCTATAGTGTGGAAGTTTCAATTAATATGTGAAATTGAATGATCGCCTTATTCATGTATGGGAGAAATTTGGATCTCCATCTCCAACCTTATAGCCCATGGATAGTATAAATGAATGTTTTTATTTTGACAGAAGATATACTCTCTGTTCTGATCTGGCTGGCCGTTTTGCCACATTTTTGTTTTGAGACATGCAACACGAACACCTCTCGATACGGCGAATTTACTGTTTCCTTGCTGAATTTGCAAAAATTATATGCAATTATTTGTGCCATGTTGACATACACCTCAAGGATCATGGTATATTTGTCAACTGATATAAAACGATCTTGATTCATATCACTAAAAACTTCATAGAAGTGTGGTTTCTAAACACTTACACAACTATTTATAATTTGCTATTGCCCAGAGTTGACAGCTTGAAAGCGAGCAATACTGAGGCTACGCTTCATTTCTTAATTGTATGGAACTAGTGGAAAGTAGGGGTGGACATGGTTCGGTGTGGTTTTGAGTGAAACCGAAATTGAAATCGAAATTTTTTGCGGTTCGGTTCGGTGCGGTTTTGAAGCCAAAATCAAAATGAAACCAAACCGTTTGGTTCGGTTTGATGCGGTTTTAAACGGTTTCAATTCGGTTTTTATGAAAAAATATACAATTTAAAATACGAAACACTCGTTATCTCAAGCTTTACATGAATGCAATCAACAAATAACTTTAAAAAAAAAAAAAAAAAAAACTTATCTAGAAGAAAAGTAGTTTCTAGTAAGATCATAAATCAGAACTTGAAATGAAAGACATTACATTAGAACATATTATTAAACATTTCCCAATCTAGACATCATAGAGAGTGATCCTAAAGGGTACAAATTAAACATAAGCAATAGCTAATCGAACCGCTACAAAATGTCATAATCAGTATATAAAATGAAACTAATCCCTAATTAAAAACCAGTAAAAAGTCCTCACAGAGCAACCTTATTAGCTAGCTAGGTAACAATTGCCACGCAAAAATTTTAAGGCTTGGGAAGAAAAAATGCATGAACGGTGTGCAACTTTACATGCATATTCTGTGTAGTCGATAACATTTATCAATGATCCAATGTCATGGACTCATGGCAGATGCATATTATAATTGCCCAGCAGACAGACTGGCATGGTTGCACCCTCAAATCTATAAGGAAGCTATGCATTATTTCCCTTGCAATTTTGATTTCTCAACGTCACCCGTTGATCACATATCCAGTGTAAGACAATGCATTCAAGTGCCCACCCCTACTCATGAGTGGTGATATTATGTTGAAGAGAAAGAAAGTGATGACTGATGATTCTAGTGTGGTTGGATTCATACTAAATGTATGGACTCTAACAAACAACCTATTAAAACATGACATCTAATATGAACATTTAATTAAATGCTTATTAATATTTATGGTGCGGTTCAGTTTCGATTTCGGTGCAGTTTTCAAAAGCCAAAATCGAAACCAAACTGTTTCCTACATTGCTGTTTGGTTTCAAAACCGCAAAACCGAACCGTTCGGTGAGGTCCGATTTGATTCGTGTTTTGGTTTCGATTTTTGGTTTTAAGTGCCTACCCCTCGTGGAAAGTGGATTGAGATCTGAGTTTAATTCTTATTTTCTGGTCCCCTAAAAATAAACTAAAATATATACCAATCTTATCCAACAAGGACCAGTTCTTGGGATCCCTTTTATTTTCACGGTCTTGCTTTAGCTTATGGCTGCATGCATGTCTATCATCTTTGAGATTCTAGTTTACAATTTTTTTAGCCCGATACAAAGAGAACCAAAACTCAAGCTTAAACAATAAAGAAACACAAATTAATAAATGGTAATGCTATAAATCATAGGTAATACTCAGGAGATTAAATTTATAAACTAAACAATATGGTTGGTGATTATTGAATTATTACTTAAGTGTTGATTAACGTGCTTACTTTCTATTTGTGACACATCATATATTTTAAAATTTTAGTAGCGTTAATGTGCTTGCTTTCTACACAAATTAATAAATGGTAATGCTATAAATCATAGGTAATACTCGGGAGATTAAATTTATAAACTAAACAATATGGTTGGTGATTATTGGATTATTACTTAAGTGTTGATTAACGTGCTTACTTTCTATTTGTGACACATCATATATTTTAAAATTTTAGTAGCGTTAATGTGCTTGCTTTCTATTGATATATATATATATATATATATATATATATATATATATCACCAATAAGAAATAAACACATTAATCAGCAGTTAACTGATAATTCAATCATCAACAACAACAACATTTAGTTTACAAAACCTGGTTTAAAATTTTGATTTCCCTATCATTATCCTTTCATTAAAGATCCCTTTATTGTTTATGAAATCTCTTTTTTTTCTTTATCGAAATAAATTCGTTAAAAATAGTAAAAAAAAACGTATATATATGTAATACGTTAGACATGTTAAATGTTTCTCTCTGAATAACTCTAGACATATACAGTCCCCAATAAAAAAAAAGTTCAAAGTTTCAAAGTTCTATCTACATGTATTTCTTTGAAGAATAGGTGTGCAGTAATTTGAGCTAGACAGAAGGCAAAGTTATCCTCTAATAAAAAAGAGTATATGATGTTGGAATAAGGGGAAGATCTTATCTTGTAAACTAGTTGGAAGGTAAGCCAATGACAATGGATAGGTGCCTGCCTAATTCTTATAAATTAATCCCCAACTTAGTATTATCGCCTTCACAACGTTATTTAACAATGGAATTCCTGCCTGTAATTACAAATTTAAAAGTAATCACTACATGATACAATCAAGACTCCTTGAACCCTTTTTGGAAGATCTGTATGTTCAATCTGAAATTTTATTATATATTATTCATATATCTTAAGTGATAGCATGAAACACTTAGAATAAAAAATCAACCATCGTCATTAGTGGATTATACTTAAACCAATAACCTCCATTAGTTCAAAATCTATTAAAAAAAAAAATGGATATATAACACATTTTGGTATCAAATACCAGCAGCACAATTGGGTTTCTTTTTATTTTCTCTTTGTTGGCAGAAGTCTAAAAGCGATTATTGTAAAAGCACTTTTGGAGCTGTAGATATAATAGAGATGCAATGGGGACCAACTCTTATTATCCGTACAATTTCCACCGGCTCCCCCACCCTGATATTGACTAGAGCATATAGCAAACACAATTATTATTTTCAAAACTGATTCCTGATGGGGGTGGACCTCCTTAGTGAAATGGAAGCCCCACTCTAATTATACGAGGGCGACCCATTTGCACTAATGATAAGACTAAAGCAAGTTGTAATTAATTTGAAACCCATCCTAAACTCAAACCCTAAGATTATCCAGCAACTGAAATCAAGTGAGATTCGAAGACAGAATCAAATACAGAATTTTTGTAATGCTATTTACAACTCGAGCTACAATCCTTTTGTATTTCACGATTTATCCTAATGTGTGCTAGGAAATGCTAACAATCTTAAGATTCCTCTTCCTCTCACATTCAAACAGGTCATTTCTCCTAACTTTTGTATCTACAAGTATTTCATAGTTACATGTTATACCAAGTCAAATAATTAATTAAACTTAACCAGATGAAAGAAATATCTCTTTTAATCAACAGAGGTGAGAACTCGAATTGAAAAGTTGTTTTCAATTGTAATAGAGATTATTACTAAACAAATACCTAATTAGTTATAATATGAAAAACAAAACAGAGAAAAATGAATATACAAACCCCTTCATGCAAGTTTTTCCTTGCATCAACAATGATTGATGATACCGTACAGCCTTTAACCAAAATTTTCTCAATGTTTGTACTAGTAAACATTAGCACGATGATACCATACAAGGTACAGCCAAAATGTTCTCAAACACACATGAAATGGAAATTTGAAGAGAAAACAAAGTTCTGTTGCAAGACAAAATGAAAATTTAATGTTGTCGGTCGAGTTTCAACAGAAAGAGAAAAAAGACGTGAACGTCGGATGACCAACAAACTGATATCAAACACCGTTCGATCACGCTACATGAAATCTCACCCGTCCAAAAAGCTCAAATCAGTATACTAAAAGTAAAAACATAAAATTATTCATTTTTAAAGCTTCAAACCCGAGGATAACAGAGACGGGAGACCATTTTTCAATGTGACTGGCATACGAGGTAATACACTACATGTCATTATACAATTGATAAAATATGTGTGTTAAAAGTTAATAACTTAAAAAATAAAATTTCTCATCACTTACATAAAAATATACTATGTACCACTCGTATTTCTGTCTTAATAAAAAATTTCTGCACGTGATGGCCATGCATGCACCCCATGAGTATGAATATGACCGCCCAATGGCGCCAAAGGGAATAAAAGCGCCAACCCCCGCACACGTGTCCCTCTCCCTCCATAACCCCATCGTTTTCCGATCACATCGGAAAGACGAAACTGACCCTTGGGAAGAGTTAACCGATTTCATACAAACTGGGGGAACGGGACGAGTGGCGAGCCCCATGCTGATAGAGGACGTGAGGGCAGCAGGGACGATGCAACGTAGTTGGACACCTGTTTGCCTGATTGGATGCATGAACCGATGAGTCATGAGATGAACGGGGAAAGGGAATAGGATCCCATGCAAATCTATTTTGTGGAGATTCTTTTATAATGTATCATGTGGTTGAAAATTATTTGATTTTTTATTTAAAATTAAATTTAAGTAGTATTTTACAAAAATTAATTTCACGTTGTACAATAAACAATTAAAATACGGAGATTTCTGGTATTCTCACAAATTAAATCAGGAGAGAATCCGTTTCCGGAGGAAAGTTCGGATAAGCTCGACACCTGTTTGCCCTCATTGGCTGGCTGCCATCTAGCTAGTACAAAAGATTCTCTTTCTCCTCAGTTCTTCTGCTATCAACTCCAATTTTTGTTTCCTATACATTTATTTTTAATTTTTGATCGTTCGATTAAATAAATAAAAAAAAAATCTAATGATAACTCTTGTTTTTTGTTTTTTTGACATTTTTTCAATTTTCAATCATTTAGCTGAATAAATAGAGAAATATCAATGATAAAAAATTAATAACTGTATGTGAATAACAATCTTTTTTGAACTTTGGAAGTTGTATATATTTAATACATAAATTTGAAATTTAAACTCATCGAAGAATTATAAACAAAATGTTTAGTATTGAGTAAAAATATTCTCCATTTATTTTCGGTTTCATATTACAACATATTGTGATCAATCTTATCCTGGTTAGAAAAGTCTAATTAGGAATGGAATATATTGTCTAAACAAGTTTTTAAAGCGATATAATGAGTAGTATGATGTAATGATTGTTACGCGTTATTTTTTAATTGATAAGTTTATTTTGGATATCGCTTTCGTTCTTTAGTAAAATATAACTTGTGGAAAAAAGGATTAATAGAACTAAAAGTCCAAAATTTCTCCAATAAGTACTCAATCTAGTATTTAATTATCAAACTTTAAAAAGATAAATAGCTTCATCTTTCGTATTTTCTTAATATATTTGTAAGTTCTTTAGAGGGGCATTTGTAACTCTTATTTTTTTAAACATAAATCCATCTATCTTACAACCAAATGAAACACAAAATTCAAATAAAAAAAGATTAATTTATCATTACAAATTATTTACAATTTATTCCACACACGCCAATTATGTATGAATTTTATTATTACTTACAATATTGATAAATATCGTTTCAGTAATTATAAACCCCGAAAAGTCCTTATTTTCTTTACAATATTGATAATTTCGTTTGAGTAATAATAACCTCCGAAAAGTCCTTATTTTTGTCAAGGTTTTTTTTTTTTCTCCCCAGTTTAACATTTTAAAATTTAAATAATAGGTGTCAGGGAGAGATTGAAATGCCTCTGAGTCTTTCGGCTCCCAAAAATGATGGATAACTATGGCTTACCATCAATTGTTCCCCCCTTAAAAAAAATAATGGATAGCTATGACTTACCACCAATTGTCCCCCCTTACCAAAAAAAAAAAAAAAATAGTAGGTGCACTATTTGTGGGAGTGAAAAATTGTAGTTTCTATGCGGATGGCGCTTTACAGCACTCGTTAAAAGCAATGATGCTTATACATCCTAGTGTGGATCGATCCACATGGATCTTCCTATCCATAAATTTGATTCACCATCGTTCTTGTTGTCAAAAGATAAAAATTGTAGCTTCTTTCAAGAGTTAGACAACTATAAATATCACTACAGAAAAAAAAGTGAGTATTGCGTGCGTTATATTAGATTCGGAATTAATAGTTTGCCTCTAATAATTTTCATTAGGGGCGAAAACATGAAATTGTCTCTATTAAAGTAATAGGACAAACAATAAGCGGCCTCTACTCATTTTTATCACTTAGGGCTGGAAAAAGCTCCGTTTACAAAATTTAGCTATTAGAAGCAAATAAATTAGCCCCTAATTCAATTTATAATTATTTAATTTAATTATTTTTTGTATTAAAGAAAGTTGAAGTTCGACCATAAAACAATTAGCAATATTAAAGTGACCAATTAGTTATAAGCACATACAATATCTTTTTTTTTTACTGTAAATTTATACTTTTAACATGCGTCAAATGTTACTAATTTTCTAACAAAACACGTAAATAATACAAAAAAAAAAAAAAAAGGGGAAGGTAACAGAGTAGGTCGCCGTTAAACTTCACAAACGAAAAAACTGACTCTAATACTATTAAAAAATTAATTAAAACTAATAAAAAAATATATAAAACAATCGAATTAATTAGAAGCACGTACAAAGGTTTTTCTTTCTCCGAATCTCACTTTACCCTAAACTGATGAACATTAATTACATCAATTTGCGAGAACAAAACATCACATCACAAATCAAACTCGCGATCAATTGAGGATAAATCACAATGTGAATTTTGGACACAATCAATTATCAAAACCATCGACACATCCAAAGCAAAGACAAAACGCCAAAACTAATGGGCCACCGTGCCTAACCAAAATTGAATTTAAATCTTTCGCATTTATTTTATTTATAGTTTTGACCATTAATTGATATGTGTTAAATTTAGATAGAAGCGCTAAAAATAGTTAAACTTTTAAACACATGTTATAAGTGTTAAAAGTCACAAAGAGACCACATACAAATAAACACAAAAAATTTAATCAAAGTCACCATTTATCTGCCACTCAGTACTATGGTCTGGTTGTATTCCTCTTCACTTATGAGTGAGAGGTCTTAGGTTCGAATCTTGTGGATGACGAATTCGATGCCAAATTAAGTTGCTTATTATGTGATTTAGCCGAACTTTTTCTCCTCTTAATATAAAATATATCGTTGTACTAAAACAAAGTCACCACTTATTGTCCCAAAACTACTTTCCACTTGTCCATAAATCACTGGTTTCACAAAATACGAAGATTCACTTCCGACCTTTGCCTATAAAATAATCGTCTATGTCTCCACAGTTCAACACTCAAACGAGCTTCTCCAAAACACAAGCATCAAACGAACGACTATCTCACCTTCATTTTTCAAGTTAACAAAATCTTTTTACAACGAATCAATTGAGCCGAGTTTGGATGGTGCCTAGCGTGGCGGTGGTGCAAGCCCCTGCTGACCAGGGACATAAGTGGAAATCCGACCTAAAGTCCTTTCAGCTAAACCGGAGGCGCTCATCTTTCTCTGGCGGCAAAGCATCATCGGACCTCCGACCGTTATCCAGCGCAGTTGGGTCGGGTTTCTCTGGAATGTTGGTAAATTGCGAGGAAAGATGGAACCAAACTGACGAGTCCATCCAAAAAGTCATGTACTTGAACTGTTGGGGGCAGGGCTGAGGTTGCCGGAGTTTGGGATTTCTGACGGAACATAGTTGGAGTTTTCATCGGGAGTTTCTCCGTTAAAGAGCCTCATGAAAAAACATAGTTGAAAAACAGACAATTCAATTATGGAGATAACTCGGATGGATGATTTATGTACATTGTAAATCTTAAAGTGGAGATAAATCATAGAGTAAGAGATCTCAGCGGTTTAAGTGCTTCAATTGTGTTTTTATAAACTTTATATATGTCAGTATTATTTTACAATTGTACTATGAACTAACATCCACAAATCCTCAATTAACAAAGGACAAAGAAAAATTCAATACTACAAAGTAAACATTAACAAAAAGAAAAGCTATAAATTGAAAGGTCTGAATGATCAACTCTGCAATCAATTGTTATAATTGAAAGGTTCGAATGATCAACTGTGCAATCAGTTGTTAGAATCAATAAGTCTTTGTTCATTTGAAAAAATTGAGACCCTTATGAATTGAAAGGTTCAAAACGAACCGAAATAAAGGAGAATAAAGATGAAACACGGATGAAAATGTTGACCGAATTTGGCACAATTTGAACGAAAAAAGTTTATCAATTTAGTTTCATTTTTCAAGTTGAATTTTTTTTAAAGGGAAGTGTTATTAGCATTCCAAAAATCTCATTCTACACTCCTCACAAAAATTTTTTTTTTCCAAATATAAAAAGTTTGTACTGTAGAATGAGATTTTTGGAGTGCTAATAACAATTCTCTTTTTAAAAATGAATCAATTACGGTGAGTGTGGTGGTGGTTCCAGGTCCTGCCAACTAGGGGCATAAGTGGACATCTGGCGTGAAATCTTTTCAGCTAAGCCAAACGCGATCATCTTTCGCTCACGGAGATGCATCATTAGATTTCCGGCCATTATCCGGCGCAGTTTGGGTTGGTTTTCCAGAGTGTTGGGAACTGCATGGAGAGACGAAACTAGCCCTACAAGTCTATCCAAAAAGTGACCTACTTGAACTATGTGGGGCAAAGGGTTGAGGTCTTCTCTAGCGAGAATTAGTTGGAGATTTGAATTGGGAGTTGTGGTTGACTTGTTACAGAGTTGTGAAAAAAAGATGATCACATTGGGAATTTGTGGTTGACTTGTTACAGAGTTGTGAAAAAAAGATGATCAGATGAAATGAACAACTTGTGGATGAAAACATATATGTAAATTATACAAAAATCTTGAAATTGTGGTGATGAAATAGAGAATGATGAAAAAGAGGCTGTTTTTAGTATTTCAAATAAATTAAATGAATACACAATTCCCCATTACAAGGTAAATGAACAAAGGCTTTGCAAATTTCTCTATACAATTTCTTTTAGTCCTCTCTTTGGATGAGTATGTCTCCTCTTGTTTCTTCTCATTAATAGTTTAACTTCAATCTATTTTTATTGTTTCTTCAATTAAATTTTGATCATACGACAATAATTATTTAGTCAATTCTTATATACTAACTAATACATGCATTTAGTTGATTCCAGTATATATGTATGTGTGTATACATATAAACTGAAACATTAATGGATTTGATCCTTCACTTTCTGCTACAGGTTGAAGGACTAAGCTATTCAGACAAAAACAAAAAGGAATGAAAAAAAGGAGAAAAGAAACTGGTGAGCGCAGCAGGACATGATATAAATATTATAATACACAGGCGGCAAAGCCTGCCCAATGCGCAATATTCGCATTATGCACAACACAGTTATGGTAGATTTATTAAACAAATATATGTAGTTACTTTGGATAAGCCGTCTGGTAATCTACTAGCCGTCTGGTAATCTACTAATCTTTGCTCCTCTACCTAGCTATAAATATGGCTCTGCACTGCCTCAAACCATCACCCACACTAAACACGATTAGCTTCTTACTAAAACTAAACAATTAGAATTCCATTGTTCAAAAAGGAAAAATTAAGGTGGAGATGGCTAAATCTGGCAACAAAATGGCAACACTTCTTAACTTGATTCTAGTGCTCTCTCTAGTCCTCATGATTTCCATTGCTGAGAGTAGAAAGCTCGGCAGTAAGAATATTTATTTCATTAATTTCATTTTCATCATCTACATACATT
Organism: Pyrus communis; assembly: GCF_041283825.1. NCBI lineage: Eukaryota > Viridiplantae > Streptophyta > Magnoliopsida > Rosales > Rosaceae > Pyrus > Pyrus communis. The sequence goes on along the minus strand of NC_142573.1, from coordinate 5,354,567 downwards.
AATTACTTATTGCGTTTAAATTAATTATTTTTAGTTTCAAATAAATATTAAAATAAGTTTCAAGTTTCTATATTAATGCAATGCAATGTTCCACTTGAATTTGCAGTAAAGGCTGTGGCTTGCTACTTGGTTTATGGTGCCGAAGAGGGTGATACATGTGAATCTGTTATTCAAAAGTTCCAATTGGGTGCTGACTCCTTTCTTTCGATCAACCCTAATCTCAACTGCGACAACTTTTTTGTGGGTCAGTGGCTTTGTACTGAAGGGACAGTGAACTGATAAGCTGCAACAATTTCATGCTCAGTTCAGAAAATATATACATTATTGTACGAATAAAGAGGATGAGTTTTGATGTCGTCTAAGGCATCGTTTCTCCTCTAGTAATTGTTATTTCCTTGATGAGTTGTTTCTTTACCTTGAAAACTGATGAACGTTGTTATCAGTCATCAGTGTTTAATGCAATGTGCCTAGCTGCATGGGCTATATATGGCTGCAGCAACTTATTCCGTTTTATATGACACAGCAAATTAATTAAACTTTTATAGTAGTGTTCTTTGTTTTCTAGTAGTTACAAACTAGTTAATCAAAGTCGAGTGACATAACTGACTTGATCGTATCAAGTGACTAATGATAACTGTTTATAATTACATTACCAAACCGAAACTTCCCAAAAACAATAGAAGGTTTTCCCAACACTACGGCTCATATACATTTATTCAAATACCGAGCAAGTCACAAAAATATCAAATTAAAAACTAAAGACCACATCGGATTAATAGTTCATGTGATTATTGGGTATTTGGAAGAATGACTCCGTTATAAAATATATAGGAATTAAGCTTTTGTGGTGAGATCCGTTGGGATTCAAAACCAAAATTGAAAGTTTAGTTAATTCTTCCGTTAATAGGTTGGCATGACTCTCCTCCATCAAAGACTGTGTGCTTCATTACATTCGAATTTTCTTGACTTGCTCGGTTTTCAATTTCCAAATTAGTGTGCATCCTGGTTTACAGGCTTCTTCTTCTTCATGATATGTGTTTTTTTTTTTTTTTTTTTCCTGACCCATTTCATTTGGGTCAGGTACCAGGTTAATGAGTCCATCCAACAAGTCATGTACTTGAATTGTTGGGGTCAAGGCTGAGGTTTCCGAAGTTTGGGATCTCTGGTGGAACATAGCTGGAGATTTGATTGGGAGTTTCTCCGTTAAAGAGCGTCATGAAAAAACGTAGTTCAAAAATGGACAACTCAATTATGGAGATAACTCGGATGGAATGATTTGTGTAAATTGTACAAATCTTAAAAGGTGAGATCTCAACGGTTTAGGTGTTTCAATTGTGTTTTTATAAACTTTATATGTCAGTATTATTTACAATTGTTTCTCAATTGAAAACAATTGTACTACGAACTAACATCCACAAATCCTAAATTGACAAAGGACAAAGCAATGCTTAATACTACAAAGTAAACATTAATAAAATGAAAAGCTATATGAGTTGAAATGTTAGAATGAACAACTCTGCAATCAGTTGTTATAATTGAAAGGTTGAACGATCAACTCTGCAATCTGTTAGAATCAATACGCCTTCAAATCGTTCATTTGAAAAAATTGAGACTCTTATGAATTGAAAGGTTCAAATCATTCATTTGAAAAAATTGAAACCCTTATGAACTGAAATAAAGGAGACTAAGATGAAACACGGATGAAAATGTTGATTGAATTTGGTACAATTTGAATGAAAAAAGTTGATCAATTGAGTTTCAATTTTCAAGTTGAAAATTTGATAAAAATGAATCAATTACGGTGTGTGTTGTGGTTGTGGATGCAAATTTCTGTCTTCTCCTTCTTGGACAAAATTGCACCTACAAAACAAATCACACCTTTGGTCAAAGCCAAAAAGCCTCATGCGCCCATGATGAATTGGGGGGGGGGGGGGGGGGAGGGGGGTGCTTTGGCTGAAGAACCTCCGATGCCAAAGTTAGAATTTTGAGGGAAGAGTGTTTGGAGAATTTTGTAGAGTATTGCAAGAGACTTGGAAGTAGTTTTTTTGAGACAATGGAGAGCTATTTATAGGGATATGGTTGGCCCTATTAGGAGAATAGGGACCGGCCATTTGTGGTAGTTTTTTGGTGTAATTTGTAGTTAATTAGCCATTAATAGATTAATTAGGTAATATATCCATTAATTGACTAATTAACATAATTTAAAAGAAATGTTTTGGGGGTTATGGAATAATGACCTTGTGGATAATATAGGACGAGGGTGGATGAAATAGTTTTGAATTTGTTACCTATTTTGGGCACTTTTGACTTGGTTGAGGGATGATTGCCTGCTGCTTGCGTGTAGGACTCCCGGTATGCCTCAAGGGTATTTTTGTCCTCTTCTATCCAAAAATCCACGTGTCGCCTTGTGATTATTTTTGGCTCTACAAATGCCCCCACACCTGTTGGGCTGCTCGCAGAAAAGGGCAACAAGTGTAGAGATTTTCTTGCCTTAGGAAACTTTGGAATGCTTTCTATTTTGATGTAGATTTCCTCTTTAATAGGAAATTAGATCCTTCTAGAAAAGGGAAATAAATTTCTCTCAAAACTTATTTAAGTCCACCTTAAGTGGGTTATTAAATCAACTTTGAAGAGTGATTTATTCTAACTTACAAGAGAGAGAGAGAGAGAGAGAGCTTAGAGGATATTTGGTCCCCCTCCTCTAGCAATTTTTTACATTTTGCACATGCAAAGGACCGTCTTTCGTTGATCTCTTCATTTTCTCTGTGCCTCACTGATGTAAGAAAAATTTCATTTTTCTTGTCTTCTTCGTGAATAGTGTTGTCGCGGGGCAGCCGTCAAGGTGGTGCGACACGTCGGCTGGCAGGGGCCAAGAGTCGGCTTGGCATGGACCAAGGAGGTGGTTTGGCAAAGGCCATTACTTGTGTTGGTCGGCTTGATTGAAGCCAAGGATTGGCTCGGCATGGGCTGAGGAAGTGGCGTGGCATGGGCAATGGTTTGGATTGCCACGTTTAGACTGCTTGCCAAAAATGAAGAAACTGCTTAAGTTTGATTTCTTAGCTGTCGTAGATGGAACAGTTAAGGATGGAGCTGCCAAGATCGGAGTTGCTGAAGATGAAGTGTTGGATGAGCGAATTGATAAGTGTAAAAGTGGTTGCTGCCCCCTAACCATTTGTTGCCTGTTGATCTTCAAGCATTCGATCTTTTGAGCTATGTGGCCGTCTTGCACTGGAGCACTTCGAGAAATTAGTTTACCTTATCGCACTGGAGAGCAATTAGTTTATCCTCTTGCACTGGAGAGCAAACCCATATGGGTGTCGGGAAATTGGTTTACCCTTTCGCACTAAAGAGCAATTAGTTTATCATCTCGCGCTGGAGAACAGACCTATATGGGTGTCGGGTAATTGGTTTACCTTATCGCACTGGAGAGCAAATCCTTTTGGGTGTCGAGGAATTAATTTACCCTTTCACACTGGAGAGCAATTAGTTTATCCCCTCGCACTAGAGAGCAGACCCTTTTGGGGGTGACGAGGAATTGGTTTACCTTCTCGCACTGATGAGCAATTAGTTTATCTTTTCGTGCTGGAGAGCAAACCCTTTTGGGTGTCGGGGAATTGGTTTACCCTCTCGCACTGGAGAGCAATTAGTTTATCTTCTCACACTGGAGAGCAGACCGTTTTAGGTGTCGGGGAATTGGTTTACCATCTCGCACTAGAGCACAATTAGTTTATCCTCTCGCACTGGAGAGCAGACTCTTTTGGGCGTCGGAGAATTGGTTTACCCTATTGCATTGGAGAACAATTAGTTTATCCTCTCGCATTGGAGAGCATGGAAGTCGTTGTCGTGAGTGCAGCAGAGGAAAATTGGATTGCTGGGATAATCGAAATAATCCTTAGCTTGCGAGGTCATGTTTGGCAATCTGCTTGAGACTTCGAACTGCTTGTGGACCCCGCGTAAGGGTGTAAGCGCAATGAGCTGCTCCTAGAATTATTGTGCCATCATTAGGTGTTTCATTGTGTGCCCTTTTAAGGCTTGGTTGGTACGAAACCACATGGCAAGATCGGCATGGCTGGGAGCCGTGGTGTAAGATAGACACAATTATGGCCATGGTGATAGATCAATGGCTGCCGGGAGCAGGCTTGGCCACGAGAGTGAGCTGCTCGGCAGGAGCAAGCTGAGCCACGAGAGTGAACTGCTTGGTGGGAGCAGGCTGGGCCACGAAAGTGGGCTACTCAGTAGGAGCAGGCTAGGCCACTGAAGTGGGCTGCTCAACAAGAGCAGGCTGGGCCACGGGAGTGGGCTGCTCGGCTTATGATGCACGCGGGTTCGAGGCTTGGGCTCGGTTTGGCAACGCGTTGGGCATGGAGTGACATTGCTTGGGTCGTGGCCTTAGTGCCATGAGCTGCCATGGATGGCATGGCTCGGGCCGTGATGGTGACACGATGGACCTCACCACGGGTGGTTACTGTGGTAGCCACCGTAGTGAATCCTGTGGTGGAAACTCGTGCTGGTGGTGCCGCTCCACCTTGGATGCAAGAGTCTTCTACGAGTGTGGGACTTAACTCTCAATGAAAGCACCAATTTGTGGATACAAATTTCCGCCTTATCCTTCTTGGACAAAATTGCACCTGCAAAACAAATCACACCTTTGGTCAAGACCAAAAAGCCTCACGCGCCCATGATGAATTGGGGAATGGGGCTTTGGCCGAAGAACCTCTGATGCCAAAGTTAGAATTTTGAGGGAAGAGTGTTTGGAGAATTTCGTAGAGTTTTGCAAGAAACTTGGAAGTAGTTTTTTAAGAGAATGGAGAGCTATTTATAGGGATATGGTTGGCCCTATTAGGAGAATAGGGATCGGCCATTTGTGGTATTTTTTGGGTGTAACTTGTAGTTAATTAGCCATTAATAGATTAATTAGGTAATAAATCCATTAATTGACTAATTAACATAATTTAAAAGAAATATTTGGGGGTTATGGAATAATTACGTTGTGGATAATATAGGATGAGGGTGGATGAAATAGTTTTGAATTTGTTACCTATTTTGGGCACTTTTAACTTGGCTGAGGGATGATTGCCTACTGCTAACGTGTAGGAATCCTGGTATGCCTAAAGGGTATTTTTGTCCTCTTCTATCCAAAAATCCACGTGTCGCCTTGTGATTATTTTTGGCTCCATAATGGTAGTTCAAGGTCCTGCCAACTAGGGGCATAAAGTGGACATCCGGCATGAAATCCTTTCAGTTAAGCCAGAGGCGATCATCTTTCGCTCGCGGGGACGCGTCATCAAATTTCCGGCCATTATCCGGCGTAGTTTGGGTAGTTTTCCAAAGTGTTGGGAATTGCAGGGAGAGACGAAACCAACCCTACAAGTCTATCCAAAAAGTCACCTACTTGAATTGTGTAGGGCTAGGGTTGAGGTATACTGGCGAGAATTAGTTGGAGATTTGAATTGGGAGTTGTCGTTGACTTGTTATAGAGTTGTGAAAAAAGATGATCAGATGAAATGAACAACTTGTGGATGAAAACATTTATGTAAATTGTACAAAAATCTTGAAATTGTGGTAATGAAATGGAGAATATTGATGAATAAGTGATGGTTGTTTTTAGTATTTCAAATAAATAAATGAATACACAATTCCCTATTACAAGGTAAATTAGCAAAAGGCTTTACAAATTTCTCCACACTTGATTTCTTTTAGTCCTCCTCTCTTTGGATGACTATGTCTCCTCTTGTTTCTTCTCATTAATAGTTTGACTTCTGTCTATTTTATTGTTTCTTCAATTAAATTTTGATCGTAAGACAGTCATTATTCAGTCAATTCTTATATACTGACTAATTAATACATGCATTTAGTTGATTCCAGTATCTCATACTGTCATACATACATACATATATATGTGTGTGTGTGTGTGTGTACATAAACTGAAACATTAATGGATTTTTTATCCTTTACTTTCTGCTATAGGTTGAAGGACGACTAAGCTATTCAGTCAAAAACAAAAAAGAATGAAGAAAAAGAGTTAAAAAAAATGTTGAGCGCAGCTGGAAATGACATATAAATTATAATACGGAAGAGGATTCTCTTCTCATCACTAGATCTTAGGAATTCTTACATTTTAGTCATTCATCGTATATCATGTAATTAGTTTTCGTCAGGTACTATTTGTGTTTAATTTTAAATAAAAAACGTCAAATAATTTCTAACTGCACAATGCACCATCAATGATTAAGATGTGAGGAGAAAATTTTCATTGTGACGGGAACATAGATGGTACATTACATATTTTTATATAAGTGGTGAGAAATTGTATTTTTTAATTTATTAACTTTTTAGCATACATATTATACCATTGATATAGTGACACGTGATGTACCACTCAGTGTTCCAATCACACTGAAAAATCTTTCAGATGTGAGGATTTCTAGAATTTCTACAATTTGAATCCGGGATCCAAATCCTTATAATACACAGGCGGCAAAACCAGCCCAATGCTCAATATTCGCATTATGCACAATTCAGATAGATTTATTATACAAATATAAGTAGTTAATTACTTTGGACAAGCCGTCTGGTAATCTTTGCTCCTCTACCTAGCTATAAATATGGCTCTGCACTGCCTCAATCCATTACCCACACTAAACACGATTAGCTTCTTACTAAAGCTAATCAATTAGAATTCCATTGTTCAAAAAGGAAAAATTAAGAAGGTGGAGATGGCTAAGTCTAGCAACAAAATGACAACACTTCTTAACTTGATTCTAGTGCTCTCTCTAATTCTCATGATTTCCATTGCTGAGAGTAGAAAGCTCGGCAGTAAGAATATTTATTTCATTAATTTCATTTTCATCATCTACATACATTAATTACTTATTGCGTTTAAATTAATTATTTTTAGTTTCAAATAAATATTAAAATAAGTTTCAAGTTTCTATATTAATGCAGTGCAATGTTCCAGTTGAATTTGCAGAAAAGGATGTGGCTTGCGAATCGGTTTATGGTGCCGAAGAGGGTGATACATGTGAATCTGTTATTCAAAAGTTCCAATTGGGTGCTGACTTCTTTCTTTTGATCAACCCTAATCTCAACTGCGACAACTTTTTTGTGGGTCAGTGGCTTTGTACTGAAGGGACTGTGAACTGATAAGCTGCAACAAGTTCATGCTAAGTTCAGAAAATATATGTATCATTGTATGAATAAAGAGGATGAGCTTTGATGTCGTCTAAGGCATCGTTTCTCCTCTAGTAATTGTTATTTTCTTGATGAGTTATCTTTACCTTGTAAACTGATGGACGTTGTCATCAGTCTTCAATGTTTAATGCAATGTCGCCTAGCTGCATGGGCTATATATGGCTGCAGCAACTTATTCCGTTTTATATAACACAGCAAATTAATTCAACTTTTCTAGTAGTGTTCTTTGTTTTCTAGTAGTTACAAACTAGCTAATCAAAGTCGAGTTACATCACTGACTTGATCATATCATGTGACTATATGATAACTGTTTATAATTACATTAATTACCAAACCGAAACTATCCCAAAAACAATAGAACCACGGCTCATATAAATTTATTCAAATGCCAAGCAAGTCACAAAAATATCAAATTAAAAAGTAAAGTCCAAATCGAATTAATAGTCCATGTGGTTGTAGGGCATTTGGAAGAATGCCCCGTTGTAAAAGATATAGGAATTAAGTTTTTTTAGTGAGATCCGTTGGGATTCAAACAAAAGATATAGGAATTAAGTTTTTTTAGTGAGATCCGTTGGGATTCAAACCCAAAATTGAAAGTTTAGTTAGTTCTTCCGTTAATAGGTTGGCGTGACACCCCTCCACCGGTGATTGTGTGCTTCATTACATTCGAATTTTCTTGCCTTGCCTGGTTTTCGATTTTCAGATTAATGTGCATCCTGATTTACAAGTTTGTCCTTCTTCATGATGCGTGTTTTTTCTTGTTTTCTTGACCCATTTCTTTTAGTGCGCCTTTGCAACTTGTTTTGTAGTTTAGACTTTCTAGGTTTTCCTTTAAAGGTTTTAGGCTTTACGTCCCCCATCTTTCCTTGTATTTTGTTTGTTTTCTTAAGAGGGGTCAGGTTTATGTCTCACCCTCTTTTCTTGTATTTTTGTTTTTTTTTTACTTTGTTATTACTTCTCATATTATGAGGAGTAAGGTTTATGCTTCCTGATTAGGTGTAATTAACTTCTTTTTCTGATTCAATAAAAAATTTTCCTACTATTGAGGTTTCCCTAAGAAAGAAAGAAAGAAAATTCCATGTATGAAGAAGGAGGAAAAAAAAAAAAAAAAAAAAAAAAAAAACACCTTATTAGCAGCTAGCGCAAGGAAATGGAGTAGAAGAAGAAAAGATCTTACACATCGTTCATGTAAACAAGGAAACGAGAGAAGGTATTAAACCCGGTAATCTGGGCGATGCAAGGTAAATATATATCTAATTTGGATACAGTCATACAGGCCCGCTTTGATACTACCACGTCAAGATTTCTGCAAGATGGGTCAACAACTCACAAGGGTTTTATCATAAAAGTCATTGGCATAATTAGAAGTTGAACCATTCAATATAAGTCATATTTAAACTTATCAATTATTCGATGTGAAATTCTTGTATTTTTAACAATCATCACATAAATAACCTTAAATCTAATTTAGTTACAAACTAGCTAATCAAAGTCGAGTGACATAATTGACTTGATGTATGTCATGTGAGTGAAATCTTTTGCAGTATTTCATGTTAGGAAACAACAAGAAAGAGAGACAAATGGGCGAGCAGGACATAGCAAATAATACAGAGACAGCTAAGCCTGCCCAATGCGTGATATTCGCAAAACACACAACACAAAATTGCTTAAACAAAAATATAATTACTTTGGGAAACCAAAGCAAACACACTAGAAAATGGACGTTAGCCAAGCCGGCTTTTAAATAGGCATACCATCTCTACCTATAAATATAGCTTTACACTCTCATCAAATCATCACCCAACACACTAAACACACTTGTTTTTTCTCATCATCTCCTTTGCTGAGGGCAGCCAAACAGGCAGCAGTAAGTTTTATGGTATTAGAATTTTAATTATCGAATTATAGATGCTATTGGGACTCTGGCAAGTCATCATGCATTGCACACTCCCCTCTCCTGTGTAAAATACAAAACAAGGGGAAAATGCAGATTGACTTTTTAAGAATGCTAACGACAGTTTTCTTTGTGGGATTATAAGGGATATTTATATGTTGCATTTTGTGTTTGATTCCTGTTTTATGAATATTTGATGGTGTAGTTGGGTTTGGGGGTGTGAAAGCAACTGCAAGATGCCAAAAAGTTTATGGGGTAGAAGCTGGGGATACTTGCAATGGAATCATGGACAAGTTCAAGCTGAGTGCTCACTTCTTTGCAATCAACCCTAACGTCAACTGCAACACCATCTTTGTCAGTCAATGGCTTTGTATTGCTGGAACAGCAAAATGAGTTGGGAGCCTGAAGAGGGAGAGTTCGAGTTCAAGAAAAATAAATGCACGAATAAATAGAGCACAAGCAAGCATCAGTGTTCTTTCCAGATTTCACTTTTTCTTAAAAGTTTTTCAATTTTGTTGAAAAAATAAATAAATAAAAAGACGTTGTTGAATCTTGTTATGCTGAACTTTGCCTCTTTATCTATTTATTTATTTTTAGGAAGCATTATATATAGAGACAAAAACCTTCATTATATTTCAAGAAATTCTACTAGTTTTTAAATATGTCAAGAAGAGACAAAAAATATAAAAACAACTAAAGCCCAACCCAAAAACATGGAAACAATGTTTTGAATATCAGCCATACTCCTAAGGGTGTGTTTGTTTCGCATCACTAGGCCCCACTGGATTAGACTGGACTAAGTTTTAGTCCAGTCTTATGTTTGTTCCCTACTCGGACTAAGTTTAGTGGGATTAGCAGGGACTTGCCTCGACTGAGTCCCTTGCTAACAGGTCTTAGCGAGACCCCCCGATTCATAGAGGACTGCTAAGTCGCTCTCTAATCCCGTCATCTCCTTTCTCCTGCAATTCGATCCTCACCCTGCTCCCTCATCGTCGTCCTCCTCATCCTCATCTCTGCGCCCTACTCGCCCTTAGCTACATCCTGCTGGCCCTCATCTGCTCCTCTTGTCTGGTAAACTTCGAATCCGACTTTATTTCTTCGACTTGTTTTGCAGATCGTGATATTACTGGGTTTTATTTGATTTAGGTGTTTTGGGTTTGTGAAATTTTCAATAATAGACCTCTGCACTTCAATAATAAGTGTTTTAGGTGTTTTGGGGTTTTCACATTTTATGCCATTTTCAGTCCCAAAATGATGATAATCATCACGAAATTGTTGTTGTAAGGGCGGATGCAAAGTTAAATTTGTAATTTAGGTCTAGTTTCAACAAATTTTGGTATCAGGTTGGACTAGAGTTTTTGGATTTTGATATCGGGTTTGAGAAATGAGTTGAGTTGCATTTATTAACTACACTCACAAAGACACTCACACACTGTTCTGTATAAATTCATCTTAAACCTTACGGGTGGGATCTCAATTGTTACGACAGGTTCACAAGGTTCCACCAACTGACATTAGGACCCTTAAAGCTCCACTCATGGGTCTGTTTGAAAAGCGCCGTGCACGCAAGTTCATCCTATGTGTTCAACCATAAAACAATTAGTAATATTAGAGTCACCAATTAGCAATTTTAAAGTGACCAATTAGTTATAAGCACATGCAAGGTCTTTTTTTTTTTTTTTTTCTAATACAAATTTATACTTTCAACGTGCATCAAATATTACGAATTTTTAAACAAAACACGTAGATAATACAAAAAGGAAAAAGTGACAGAGTATGTCGCCATTAAACTTCACAAACGAAAAAACTGATTCTAATACTATTAAAAAATTAACTAAAACTTTTTACCAAAAAAAAAAAATTAACTAAAACTAATAAAAAAATATATAAAACAATCGAATTAATTAGAAGCACGTACAAAGGTTTTTCTTTCTCCGAATCTCACTTTACTCAAAACTGATGAACATTAATTACATCAATTTGCGAAAACAAAACAGCACATCACAAATCAAACTCGCGATCAATTGAGGATAAATCACAATGTGGATTTTGGACACAATCAATTATCAAAACTATCGACACATCCAAAAGCAAAGACAAAACGCCAAAACTAATGGGCCAGCATGCCTAATCAAAATTGAGTTTAAATCTTCCGCACTTATTTTTATTTATTTTATTTATTATTTTGACTATTAATTGATATGTGTTAAATTTAGACAAAAGCACTAAAAGCAGCTAAACTTTTGAACACATGTTATAAAAGCTAAAAGTCACAAAGACACCACATACAAATAAACACAAAAAATTTAATCAAAGTCACCACTTATCTGCCATTCAGTACTATGATCTGGTGGTATTCCTCTTCACTTGTGAGTGAGAGATCTTACGTTTGAATCTCGTGGATGACGAATTTGATACCAAATTAAATTGTCTATTATGTGGTTTAACCGAACTCTTTCTCCTCTTAATATAAAATATATCGTTGTACTAAAACAAATCATCACTTATTTTCCCAAAACTACTTTCCACTCGTCCATAAAACGCCGGTTTCACAAAATACGAAGATTCACTTCCTACCATTGCCCATAAAATAATCGTCTATGTCTCCACAGTTCAACACTCAAACGAGCTTCTACAAAACATAAGCATCAAACGAATGACTATCTCACCTTCATTTTTCAAGTTAACAAAATCTTTTTACAACGAATCAATTGAGCTGAGTTTGGATGGCGCCCAGCATGGCGGTGGGGCAAGGCCCTGCTGACCAGGGACATAAGTGGAAATCCGGCCTAAAATCCGTTCAGCTAAACCAGAGGCGCTCTTCTTTCTCTGGCGGCAAAGCATCATCGAACCTCCGACCGTTATCCGGCGCAGTTGGGTCGGGTTTCTCCGGAATGTTGGTAAATTGCAAGGAAAGATGGAACCAAACTGACGAGTCCATCCAAAAAGTCATGTACTTGAACTGTTAGGGGCATGGCTGAGATTGCCGGAGTTTGGAATTTCCGGCGGAACGTAGTTGGAGTTTTGATCGGAAGTTTCTCCGTTAAAGAGCGTCATGAAAAAATGTAGTTGAAAAACGGACAACTCAATTATGGAGATAACTCGGATGGATGTTTATGTACATTGTAAATCTTAAAGTGGAGAAAAATCATAGAGTAAGAGATCTCAACAGTTCAGGTGTTTCAATTGTGTTTTTATAAACTTTATACACGTCAGTATTATTTACAATTGTACTATGAATTAACATCCACAAATCCTCAATTGACAAAGGACAAAGCAAAATTCAATACTACAAAGTAAACATTAACAAAAAGAAAAGCTATAAATTGAAAGGTCCGAATGATCAACTCTGCAATCAGTTGTTATAATCGAAGGGTTTGAATGATCAACTATGCAATCAGTTGTTAGAATCAATATGTCTTTGTTCATTTGAAAAAATTGAGACCCTTATGAATTGAAAGGTTCAAAACGAATGAAATAAAGGAGAATAATGATGAAACACGGATGAAAATGTTGACCGAATTTGGTGCAATTTGAACGAAAAAAGTTTACCAATTTAGTTTCATTTTTCAAGTTGAATTTTTTTTTTAAATGAATTAATTACGGTGAGTGTGGTGGTGGTTCCAGGTCTTGCCAACTAGGGGCATAAGTGGACATTCGGCGTGAAATCCTTTCAGCTAAGCCGAGGCGATCATCTTTCGCTCGCGGAGATGCATCATCAGATTTTCGGCCATTATCCTGCACAATTTGGGTTGGTTTTCCAGAGTGTTGGGAACTGCACGAAGAGACGAAACTAGCCCTACAAGTCTATCCAAAAAGTGACCTACTTGAACTATGTGGGGCTAAGGGTTGAGGTCTTCTCTGGCGAGAATTAGTTGGAGATTTGAATTGGGAGTTGTGGTTGACTTGTTACAGAGTTGTGAAAAAAAATGATTAGATGAAATGAACAACTTGTGGATGAAAAGGTTTATGTAAATTGTACAAAAATCTTGAAATTGTGGTCATGAATAAGAGATGGTTGTTTTTAGTATTTCAAATAAATTAAATGAATACACAATTCCCCATTACAAGGTAAATTAACAAAGGCTTTACAAAGTTCTCTATACAATTTCTTTTAGTCCTCTCTTTGGATGACTATGTCTCCTCTTGTTTCTTCTCATTAATAGTTTAACTTCAGTCTATTTTTATTGTTTCTTCAATTAAATTTTGATCATACGACAGTAATTATTCAGTGAATTCTTATATACTAACTAATACATGCATTTAGTTGATTCCAGTATATATGTATGTGTGTATACATATAAACTGAAACATTAATGGATTTGATCCTTCACTTTCTGCTACAGGTTGAAGGACTAAGCTATTCAGACAAAAACAAAAAAGAATGAATAAAAGGAGAAAGGAAACTGGTGAGCGCAGCAGGACATGACATAAAAATTATAATACACAGGCGGCAAAGCCTGCACAATGCGCAATATTCGCATTATGCACAACACAGTTATGGTAGATTTATTAAACAAATATATGTAGTTACTTTGGATAAGCCGTCTGGTAATCTACTAATCTTTACTCCTCTACCTAGCTATAAATATGGCTCTGCATGCCTCAAACCATCACCCACACTAAACACGATTAGCTTCTTACTAAAACTAAACAATTAGAATTCCATTGTTCAAAAAGGGAAAATTAAGGTGGAGATGGCTAAATCTAGCAACAAAATGGCAACACTTCTTAACTTGATTCTAGTGCTCTCTCTAGTCCTAATGATTTCCATTGCTGAGAGTAGAAAGCTCGGCAGTAAGAATATTTATTCCATTAATTTCATTTTCATCATCTACATACGTTAATTACTTATTGCGTTTAAATTAATCTTTTTAGTTTCAAATAAATATTAAAATAAGTTTCAAGTTTCTATATTAATGCAATGCAATGTTCCACTTGAATTTGCAGAAAAGGCTGTGGCTTGCGACTCGGTTTATGGTGCCGAAGAGGGTGATACATGTGAATCTGTTATTCAAAAGTTCCAATTGGGTGCTGACTTCTTTCTTTCGATCAACCCTAATCTCAATTGCGACAACTTTTTTGTGGGTCAGTGGCTTTGTACTGAAGGGACTGTGAACTGATAAGCTGCAACAAGTTCATGCTCAGTTCAGAAAATATATACATCATTGTACGAATAAAGAGGATGAACTTTGATGTCGTCTAAGGCATCGTTTCTCCTCTAGTAATTGTTATTTCCTTGATGAGTTATTTCTTTACCTTGGAAACTGATGAACGTTGTTATCAGTCATCAGTGTTTAATGCAATGTGCCTAGCTGCATGGGCTATTTATGGCTGCAGCAACTTATTCCGTTTTATATAACACAGCAAATTAATTCAACTTTTATAGTAGTGTTCTTTGTTTTCTAGTAGTTACAAACTAGTTAATCAAAGTCGAGTGACATAACTGACTTGATCATATCATGTGACTAATGATAACTGTTTATAATTACATTACCAAACCGAAACTTCCCAAAAACAATAGAGGTTTTCTCAACACTACGGCTCATATACATTTATTCAAATACCGAGCAAGTCACAAAAATATCAAATTAAAAACTAAAGACCAAATCGGATTAATAGTCCATGTGATTATAGGGTATTCAGAAGAATGACTTTGTTATAAAATATATAGGAATTAAGCTTTTGTGGTGAGTTCAAAGCCAAAATTGAAAGTTTAGTTAATTCTTCCGTTAACAGGTTGGCGTGACTCTCCTCCATCAGAGACTGTGTGCTTCATTACATTCGAATTTTCTTGACTTGCGGTTTTCAATTTCCAAATTAATGTGCATCCTGGTTTACAAGTTTCTTCTTCTTCATGATATGTGTTTTTTCTTTTTTTCCTGACCCATTTCATTTGGGTCGGGTTTCTCCGGCGTGTTGGGAAATTGCAAGGAAAGATGGAACCAGGTTAATGAGTCCATCCAACTAGTCAAGTACTAGAATTGTTGGGGTCAGGGCTGAGGTTGCCGGAGTTTGGGATTTCCTACAGAACATAGCTGGAGATTTGATCGGGAGTTTCTCCGTTAAAGAGCATCATGAAAAAACGTAGTTCAAAAATAGACAACTTAATTATGGAACTCGGATGGAATGATTTATGTAAATTGTACAAATCCTAAGAGTGGTGATAAAGCATGAGTAAGAGATCTCAACGGTTTAGGTGTTTCAATTGTGTTTTTATAAACTTTATATGTCAGTATTATTTACAATTGTTTCTGAAATGAAAACAATTGTACTACGAACTAACATCCACAAATCCTCAGTTGACAAAGGACAAAGCAATGCTTAATACTACAAGGTAAACATTAATAAGAAGAAAAGCTATGTGAGTTGAAATGTTAGAATGAACAACTCTGCAATCAGTTGTTATCAGTTGTTATAATTGAAAGGTTTGAACGATCAACTCTGCAATCTGTTAGAATCAATACGCCTTCAAATCGTTCATTTGAAAAAATTGAGACTCTTATGAAGTGAAAGGTTCAAATCGTTCATTTGAAAAAATTGAGACTCTTATGAAGTGAAAGGTTCAAATCGTTCATTTGAAAAAATTGAAACCCTTATGCACTGAAATAAAGGAGACTAAGATGAAACACGGATGAAAATGTTGACCGAATTTGGTATAATTTGAATGAAAAAAAGTTGATCAATTGAGTTTCATTTCTCAAGTTGAACATTTTATAAAAATGAATCAATTATGGTGTGTGTTGTGGTAGTTCAAGGTCCTGCCAACTAGGGGCATAAAGTGGACATCCAGCGTGAAATCCTTTTAGCTAAGTCAGAGGCGATCATCTTTCGCTCGCGGAGACGCATCATCAGATTTCTGGCCATTATCCGGTGCAGTTTGGGTTGGTTTTCCAAAGTGTTGGGAATTGCAGGGAGAGACGAAACCAGCCCTACAAGTGTATCCAAAAAGTCACCTACTCGAACTGTGTGGGGCTAGGGTTGAGGTCTTTTGGCGAGAATTAGTTGGAGATTTGAATTGGGAGTTGTGGTTGACTTGTTACAGAGTTGTGAAAAAAAGATGATCAAATGAAATGAACAACTTGTGGATGAAAACATTTATGTAAATTGTACAAAAATCTTGAAATTGTGGTGATGAAATGGAGAATATTGATGAATAAGTGATGGCTGTTTTTAGTATTTCAAATAAATAAATGTATACACAATTTCCTTTACAAGGTAAATTAAGAAAGGCTGTACAAATTTCTCTACACTTGATTTCTTTTAGTCCTCCTCTCTTTGGATGACTATGTCTCCTCTTGTTTCTTCTCATTAATTGTTTAACTTCAGTCTATTTTATTGTTTCTTCAATTAAATTTTGATCATAAGACAGTAATTATTCAGTCAATTCTTATATACTAACTAATTAATACATGCATTTAGTTGATTCCAATATCTCATACATACATACATACATACATATATGGAGAACTTAGGTTCCCATCCCTCATTTTGCTACTCTATTGATTAAAACCTTATTCATTTTCAATTTTTTATCAAGGTCCTTGGGTATAAATAACATCATTAATTATTTCAATAATAAAATATTTTTACCTAAAAATATTCATTTAGTGTTAAAAATGTTACAATTAGTATATTTATATTAATTTATGGCTAAATTTTTTATCATATATTTTTATTTTTAGTTTGTACCCATTTTTAATTTGCAAACCTTATTTTATTTGTACCAATTTTCTTTTCAATTTTAATTTGTACCCATATATGTGACAGCTCGTCTCGGACTTTTCGTACCGTAAGGGTGAAATGACGATTTTGCCCCTAGCATGGTTGTTTCGTTGTGTGGTTGTTTTTGGGTGTTGCTTGGCTGGTTTTGGACCACACACACTCTCCCACACCCCCTTTACCCTTTTCCCTGTCCTGCATCCCTGTCCCGAGCCCTTTCTTTCTCCCATTTCTATCCTTCTTGTACGGACGACAATCAAAACCATCCAAACCTTCACAGATCGAGGAAACAAATTACATATTCATGCTCGTGACGTTCGTAGGAGTTCAACCATACCCATTTCAGGTAAGGATACCTTCGTTTTCACGTCGAACTCGGGATACCCCGATTTGGTCACTGTTCATGCACACGTTAATTATTGTGTTTTTGGGAATTTCAAGCTTGTAGGAAGCTTGGTGAGTCCTTAGGAGGCTCGGGGTGGTTCGTTTGAAGGTTTTGGACGTTGGGATCGTGAGTTACAAGCTTGGCCGGAGTTGGTGATGTTTTCCCGTCGAGATTCCGTGTGTTTTTGTGCTTGAAAGTGATATGTATTTGTTCCTCTTGTTGTAAGCTTCATTTTGGTACCAATTTCGTGAAATTTGGTTGAAAAACGAAGAAGATATAAGGTTTTAAAGTTTTCTCGATTTTCCGGCGCCGGAGCTTCGCCGGAGAAGATGACGGAATATTCCATCAATTTGGACGAAATATTCCTAACGGCATTAACGGAATCTGTCAGAGTTAACGGAATATTCCTGACGGCGTTAATTGGCGCCGTCAGTGTGCCAGGCACGTGCCTGCGCGTGGGGGCACGTGTGGCGGTGGAAAATTTTCCTGAAAATATGGGGATGTTCCTGAGATTGAGTAGATCACGTTGGTGTATTCATACACCCCATTTGAGCATTGTATGAGAAGTTATTTCGTGATGTTGGTTATGTGTTTTAAAATTAACGTTTTTATAGTTATTTCGCATATAGGTGAGACCTATCCCAAGGACGAGCGCGGTTACTCGAGGCAAGGGGGTTACGACCCTTCTACATACCAGTGAGTGAGCTTTTGGTTTTCCGTATATACCTATATACTTATGCTTTTCCCAGAAAATGAATTGAAACGTTTATACGTTTTTATGCCATGCATTATGTTTGCCGTTTGTTTATGCATTGTTAGTAGCCTATATATATATATATATATATATATATATATATGTATGTATGTATGTATGTATGTTAGTGCTACGGGCGTACAGATAAGTGCCAGGTGAGTATGGTTTATGCTTATGTTCAGTAGTGATTTGAGATACATAGAGAGCTCATAACCTGCACCCCCGGTGTTAGTGCTCCCGCCCAGAGCTGGGCACAGTCCTTCACGTGATGTTCACCTCCCGCACCACACGCTCGTCTTGGATCCAAGTTAGGTGCACAGTCCTGTCGTACAGACCACTTTAGGTGGTTCCGACTCGTAGATGACCCGCGATTATTCGCCCAACCTTCACGTGATCGTAGCACTTGAGCGTACTTATATTACACCCAGTCCTGTCGTACAGACCACTTTAGGTGGTTCCGACTCGTGTGCAGGTATGGTTAGTGAGATGGAGATCTGAGCTCTAGATTCAGCCGTACAGGTCACGTTAGGTGACTCCGGCTGACAGATTCATGGCATTGATTTTGACATTTTCCTGAGCACTTGCATTTTATTTCGAGGCTTTTGGCATGGCATATTTCTGAGCATGATATATATATATATATATATATATGTATGTATATTCTATTTTTCTGAGAAGTATACAGGCTTTACGGCGAAGGGTTAGAACTTGTTTATGAAATGGTTTTTGAAAAGCTTTGTTTTTGCCCACTAACACTTTTTGTTTTGCGCCCCTCCAGGTTCTAGTTGGCTAGCACTCTTGGTGGCTCCCCGGAGGATTTTCCCGGCATATCTAACAGATTATCACCAGTGTAGTACCACCTTTGGGGTGTGTTTATGTAGTATTGTTCTCCCGGACTGCATTAGGTCTTCGTGCTCTGAACTTGTTTTCACACTTACGCTTGCACATGTATGTTCTTACGTTGTGTATAGGTGGTTTTTATTTATTCGTACTTTTATTATTATTTTATTAGCTTCCGCACTGTGCACATGGTTACGTTACTTCCACGTGGCGGCCAGCATGCCCTGGTCTCGGTCGGGGTGTGTCAATATATTAATTTCTTTTTGTGCCCATATTTTTTGTGCCCATGTGTTTACCGTCACGTGACATTGTATAATTAAATCAATGATAGAAAAATTACATATGGTATATTTATGTTTTATGGCTAAACTTTGTATCATATATTTATATTTTTAGTTTGTACCCACTTTTAATTTGCAACCTTTTTTGAAATTTGTAGTATTTTATTTTTAGTTTTAATTTGTACCCATGTATTAATTTCTTTTTGCGCCCATATTTTTTAAAATTTCTTTTGTACTCATAATTTTTTTAATCTTTTATTTGTACCCTAATTTATTTATAATGTACCCATTCTTCTTTATTAATGTACCACTTTTTTATATGAAATGTACCAATTTTTTTAACACTATGGATACATTTTTTTGCCATTTATTATTTCTCATTGTTACATAGTTTTTATCCATTTATTCAATTAAAATGTTTGAATTTTTTTATTGTAGCCGTTTCCAATAGTATTATGATGAGGGATTTTAAATTTATAGGATTATAAATCTTAGAAAATATCAAACAATTAATGTCAAAACTATAAAACTATATATATAAATAGTAATATAATGAGGTGTACAAAGTCAAGGGACTTTGATCAAACTTTGAATATCATTAAGGTTTTAGTCAAAGAGTGTTAGAGACTAGAGATCACATCCAAAGTATCCTTATATATGTATGTGTGTGTGTGTGTGTGTGTGTGTGTACATGTAAACTGAAACATTAATGGATTTTTGATCCTTTACTTTCTGCTATAGGTTGAGTATTAAGGTTTTAGTCAAAGAGTGTTAGAGACTAGAGATCGCATCCAAAGTATCCTTATATATGTATGTGTGTGTGTACATGTAAACTGAAACATTAATGGATTTTTGATCCTTTACTTTCTGCTATAGGTTGAAGGATGACTAAGCTATTTAGTCAAAAACATAAAAGAACGAAGAAAAAGAGTAAAAAAAATGTTGAGCGCAGCTGGACATGACATATAAATTATAATACGGAAGAGGATCTCTTCCCATCAAAGTGAGGATCTTAGAGATTTCAACATATTAGCTGTTTATCATATATCATACAGTTAGTTTTCGTCAGGTACTATTTGTATTTAATTTTAAATAAAAAATGTCAAATAATTTTTAACTACACGATGCTCGATCAATGATTAATATGTAAGGAGCAATTTTTCATTGTGACGGGAATATAGATGGTATATTACATATTTTTATATAAGTGGTGGGAAATTGTATTTTTTTAATTTATTAACTTTTTAGCACACATATTATACCATTGATATAGTGACATGTGATGTACCATTCTATGTTCCAATCACACTGAAAAATCTTTCAGATGTGAAGATTTCTAGAATTTCGACCATTTGAATCCGGGATCCAAATCCTTATAATACACAGGCGGCAAAGCCAGCCCAATGCCCAATATTCGCATTATGCACAGTTCAGATAGATTTATTAAACAAATATATGTAGTTAATTACTTTGGATAAGCCGCCTGGTAATCTTTTCTCCTCTACCTAGCTATAAATATGGCTCTGCACTGCCTCAAACCATTACCCACACTAAACACGATTAGCTTCTTACGAAAGCTAATCAATTAGAATTCCATTGTTCAAAAAGGAAAAATTAAGAAGGTGGAGATGGCTAAGTCTAGCAACAAAATGACAACACTTCTTAACTTGATTCTAGTGCTCTCTCTAATTCTCATGATTTCCATTGCTGAGAGTAGAAAGCTCGGCAGTAAGAATATTTATTCCATTAATTTCATTTTCATCATCTACATACATTAATTACTTATTGCGTTTAAATTAATTCTTTTTAGTTTCAAATAAATATTAAAATAAGTTTCAAGTTTCTATATTAATGCAATGCAATGTTCCACTTGAATCTGCAGAAAAGGCTGTGGCTTGCGACTTGGTTTATGGTGCCGAAGAGGGTGATACATGTGAATCTGTTATTCAAAAGTTCCAATTGGGTGCTGACTTCTTTCTTTCGATCAACCCTAATCTCAACTGCGACAACTTTTTTGTGGGTCAGTGGCTTTGTACTGAAGGGACTGTGAACTGATAAGCTGCAACAAATTCATGCTCAGTTCAGAAAATATATGTATCATTGTATGAATAAAGAGGATGAGCTTTGATGTCATCTAAGGCATCGTTTCTCCTCTAGTAATTGTTATTTTCTTGATGAGTTATCTTTACCTTGTAAACTGATGGACGTTGTCATCAGTCTTCAGTGTTTAATGCAATGTCGCCTAGCTGCATGGGCTATATATGGCTGCAGCAACTTATTCCGTTTTATATAACACAGCAAATTAGTTCAACTTTTCAAGTAGGGTTCTTTGTTTTCTAGTAGTTACAAACTAGCTAATCAAAGTCGAGTTACATAACTGACTTGATCATATCATGTGACTATATGATAACTGTTTATAATTACATTACCAAACCGAAACTATCCCAAAAACAATAGAAGGTGTTCCAACACTACGGCTCATATAAATTTATTCAAATACCGAGCAAGTCACAAAAATATCAAATTAAAAAGTAAAGTCCAAATCGAATTAATAGTCCATGTGGTTATAAGGTATTCGGAAGAATGCCCCGTTGTAAAAGATATAGAAAATAAGTTTTTTTTAGTGAGATCCGTTGGGATTCAAACAAAAGATATAGGAATTAAGCTTTTTTAGTGAGATCCACTGGGATTCAAGCCCAAAATTGAAAGTTTAGTTAATTCTTCCGTTAATAGGTTGGCGTGACACCCCTCCACTGGTGATTGTGTGCTTCATTACATTCGAATTTTCATGGCTTTCCTGGTTTTCAATTTCTAGATTAATGTGCATTCTGATTTACAAGTTTGTCCTTCATCATGTGTGTTTTTTCTTTTTTTCTTGACCCATTTCTTTTGGTGCGCCTTTGCAACTTGTTTTGCAGGTTTAGACTTTCTAGGTTTTCCTTTAAAGGTTTTAGGCTTTACGTCCCCCATCTTTTCTTGTATTTTGTTTGTTTTCTTAAGAGGGGTCAGGTTTATGTCTCACCCTCTTTTCTTGTATTTTTTTTTTACTTTATTATGACTTCTTATATTATGAGGAGTAAGGTTTATGCCTCCTGATAAGGTGTAACTTCTTTTTCTGATTCAATAAAAAAATTTCCTACTATTGAGGTTTCCCTAAGAAAGAAAGAAAGAAAAATCCGTGTATGAATATCTAAGGAAAAAAAAACCTTAGCAGCTAGCGCAAGTAAATATCTAATTTGGATACAGTCACACAAACCCGCTTTGATACTACCATACCATGTCAAGATTTCAGCAAAATGGGTCAACAACAACTCACAAACTAAACTATACTTTTCCCGTCATGTATCTTACCACATGCACAACATGGCATGTACAAGGGTTTTATCATAAAAATCATTGGCATAATTAGAAGTTGAACCATTCAATATAAGTCATATTTAAACTTATCAATTATTTGATGTGAAATTCTTGTATTTTTAACAATCATCGCATAAATAAGCTTAAATCTAATTTAGTTACAAACTAGCTAATCCAAGTCGAGTGACATAATTGACTTGATGTATGTCATGTGAGTGAAATCTTTTGCAGTATTTCATGTTAGGAAACAACAAGAAAGAGAGACAAATGGGCGAGCAGGACATAGCAAATAATACAGAGACAGCTAAGCCTGCCCAATGCGTGATATTCGCAAAACACACAACACAAAATTGCTTAAACAAAAATATAATTACTTTGGGAAACCAAAGCAAACACACTAGAAAATGGACGTTAGCCAAGCCGGCTTCTAAATAGGCATACCATCTCTACCTATAAATATAGCTTTACACTCTCATCAAATCATCACCCAACACACTAAACACACTTGTTTTTTCTCATCGTCTCCTTTGCTGAGGGCAGCCAAACAGGCAGCAGTAAGTTTTATGGTATTAGAATTTTAATTATCGAATTATAGATGATAATCACGTATCATTGTTTTTTTTAAGGAGCTGCTATTGGGACTCTAGCAAGTCATCATGCATTGCACACTCCCCTCTCCGGTGTAAAATACAAAAACAAGGGGAAAATGCAGATTCACTTTTTAAGAGTGCTAACGACAGTTTTCTTTGTGGGATTATAAGGGATATTTATATGTTGCATTTTGTGTTTGATTCCTGGTTTTTGAATATTTGATGGTGTAGTTGGGTTTGGGGGTGTGAAAGCAACTGCAAGATGCCAAAAAGTTTACGGGGTAGAAGCTGGGGATACTTGCATTGGAATCATGGACAAGTTCAAGCTGAGTGCTCACTTCTTCCCTAACGTCAACTGCAACACCATCTTTGTCGGTCAATGGCTTTGTATTGCTGGAACAGCAAAATAAGTTGGGAGCCTGAAGAGGGAGAGTCCGAGTTCAAGAAAAACAAATGCACGAATAAATAGAGCACAAGCAAGCATCAGTGTTCTTTCCGGATTTCACTTTTTCTTTAAAGTTTTTCAATTTTGTTGAAAAATAAATAAAGAAAAAGACGTTGTTGAATCTTGTTATGCTGAGCTTTGCCTCTTTATTTATTTATTTTTAGGAAGCATTATATATAGAGACAAAATTTTTTATTATATTTCAAGAAATTCCACTAGTTTTTAAATATGTTAAGAAGAGACAAAAAATATAAAAACAACTAAAGCCCAGCCCAAAAACATGGAAACAATGTTTTGAATATCAGTCATACCCCTAAGGGTGTGTTTGTTTGGCATCACTAGCCCTCACTGGACTAGACTGGACTAAGTTTGAGTCCAGTCATATGTTTGTTCCGTACCCGGACTAAGTTTAGTGGGATTAGCAGGGACTCCCCTTGACTGAGTCCCTCGCCAACAGGTCTTAGCAAGACCCACTGATTCGGAGAGGACTGCTAAGCCGCCCTCTAATCCCGTCATCTCCTTTCTCCTGCAATTCGATCCTCGCCCAGCTCCCTCCTTGCCCGGCTCCCTCATTGTTGTCCTCCTCATCCTCATCTCTGCATCCTGCTCGCCTTCATCTACCCCTCTTGTCTGGTAAACTTCGAATCCGACATTATTTCTTCGATTTGTTTTGCAGATTGTGATATTACTGGGCTTTATTTGATTTAGGTGTTTTGGGTTTGAGAAATTTTCAATAATAGACCTCTGCACTTGAACAAATTAAGGTTTTGATTTTTAGGGTCAATTTGAGATTAGAATTTGGGGTTTTCACATTTTATGCCATTTTCAATCCCAAAATGATGATAATCATCACCAAAATTGCTATTGTAAGGCGGATGCAAAGTTAAATTTGTAATTTAGGTCTAGTTTCAACGGATTTTGGTATCAGGTTAGACTAGAGTTTTTGGATATTGGTATCGGATTTGAGAAATGAGTTGAGTTGCATTTAGTAAGTACACTCACAAAGACACCAAAGACACTCACACATTGTCCTGTATAAATTTCATCTTAAACCTTACGGGTGGGATCTCAATTGTTGCAATAGGTTCATAAGGTTCCAGCAACTGACATGGAGGCCCTTAAATCTCCACTTATGGGTCTGTTTGAAAAGCGTCGTGCACGCAAGTTCATCCTATATGTTCAACCATTAAACAATTAGCAATATTAAAGTGACCAATTAGTTATAAACACATGCAAAGTCTCTTCTTTTTTAATATAAATTTATACTTTCAACATGCGTCAAATATTACGAATTTTTAAACAAAACACGTAGATAATACAAAAAAAAAAAGTAACAGAATACGTCACCGTTAAACTTCACAAATGAAAAAAATGACTCTAATACTATTAAAAAAAAAAACTAAAACTTTTTACCCAAAAAAAAAAAAAAGAAAAAAAACTAAAACTAATAAAAATATATATAAAACAATCGAATTAATTAGAAGCACGTACAAAGGTTTTTCTTTCTCCGAATCTCACTTTACTCAAAACTGATGAACATTAATTACATCAATTTGCGAGAACAAAACAGCACATCACAAATCAATCTCGCGATCAATTGAGGATAAATCACAATGTGGATTTTGGACACAATCAATTATCAAAACTATCGACACGTCCAAAAGCAAAGACACAACGCCAAAATGGGCCACCATGCCTAACCAAAATTGAGTTTAAATCTTCCGCATTTATTTTTATTTATAGTTTTAACTATTAATTAATACTTGTTAAATTTAGACAAAAGCACTAAAAGTAGTTAAACTTTTAAACACATATTATACACGTTAAAAGTCACAAAGAGACCACATACAAATAAACACAAAAAATTTAATCAAAGTCGCCACTTATCTACTACTCAGTACTACGGTCTAGTGGTATTCCTTTTCACTTGTGAGTGAGAGATCTTAAGTTTGAATCTCGTAGATGGCGAATTCGATACCAAATTAAGTTGTTCATTATATAGTTTAACTGAACTTCTTGTTCCTTTAATGTAAAATATATCGTTATACTAAAACAAATTCACCACTTATTTCCCCCAAACTACTTTCTAATCGTCCATAAACCACCAGTTTCATAAAATACGAAGATTCACTTCCTACCTTTGCCTATAAAATAATCGTTTATGTCTCCATAGTTTAGCACCCAAACGAGCTTCTCCAAAACACAAGCATCAAATGAACGACTATCTCACCTTCATTTTTCAAGTTAACAAAATCTTTTTACAACGAATCAATTGAGCCGAGTTTGGATGGCGCCCAACGTGGCTGTAGTGCAAGGCCCTGCTGACCAGGGACATAAGTGGAAATCCGGCCTAAAATCCTTTCAGCTAAACCGGAGGAGCTCATCTTTCTCTGGCGGCGAAGCATCATCGGACCTCCGACCGTTATCCGACGCAGTTGGGTCGGGTTTCTCCGGAATGTTGGTAAATTGCGAGGAAAGACGAAACCAAACTGACGAGTCCATCCAAAAAATCATGTACTTGAACTGTTGGGGGCAGGGCTGAGGTTGCCGGAGTTTGGGTTTCCAGCGGAACATAGTTGGAGTTTTGATCGGGAGTTTCTCCGTTAAAGAGCGTCATGAAAAAACGTAGTTGAAAAACGGACAACTCAATTATGGAGATAACTCGGATGGATGATTTATGTACATTGTAAATCTTAAAGTGGAGATAAATCATAGAGTAAGAGATCTCAACGGTTTAGGTGTTTCAATTGTGTTTTTATAAACTTTATATATGTCAAAATTATTTACAATTGTACTATGAACTAACATCCACAAATCCTCAATTGACAAAGGACAAAGCAAAATTCAATACTACAAAGTAAACATTAACAAAAAGGAAATCTTTAAATTGAAAGGTCCGAATGATCAACTCTGCAATCAATTGTTATAATTGCAAGGTTTGAATGATCGACTATGCAATCAGTTGTTAGAATCAATATGTCTTTGTTCATTTGAAGAAATTGAGCCCCTTATGAATTGAAAGGTTCAAAACGAACTGAAATAAGGGAGAATAAAGATGAAACACGGATGAAAATGTCGACCGAAATTGGTACAATTTGAACGAAAAAAGTTTATCAATTTAGTTTCATATTTCAAGTTGAATTTTTTTTTAGAAAAAATGAATCAATTACGGTGGGCGTGTGGTGGTGGTTCCAGGTCCTGCCAACTAGAGGCACAAGTGGACATCCGGTGTGAAATCCTTTTAGCTAAGCTAGAGGCAATCATCTTTCGCTCGCGGAGATGCATCATCAGATTTCCGGCCATTATCCAGCGCAGTTTGGGTTGGTTTTCCAGAGTGTTAGGAATTGCACGGAGAGACGAAACCAACCCTACAAGTCTATCCAAAAAGTCACCTACTTGAACTATGTGGGGCTAGGGTTGAGGTCTTCTCTAGCGAGAATTAGTTGGAGATTTGAATTCGGAGTTATGGTTGACTTGTTACAGAGTTGTGAAAAAAGATGATCAGAAGAAATCAACAACTTGTGGATTAAAACATTGATGTCAATTGTACAAAAATCTTGAAATTGTGGTGATGAAATGGAGAATGATGAATAAGAGATGGCTGTTTTTCGTATTTCAAATAAATTAAATGAATACACAATTCCCCATTACAAGGTAAATTAACAAAGGCCGTACAAATTTCTCTACACAATTTCTTTTAGTCCTCCTCTCTTAGGATGACTATGCCTCCTCTTGTTTCTTCTCATGAATAGTTTAACTTCAGTCTATTTTTATTGTTTCTTCAATTAAATTTTGATCATACGACAGTAATTATTCAGTCAATTCTTATATACTAACTAATACATGCATTTAGTTGATTCCAGTATATATGTATGTGTGTATACATATAAACTGAAACATTAATGGATTTGATCCTTTACTTTCTGCTACAGGTTGAAGGACTAAGCATAAAAATTATAATACACAGGCGGCGAAGCCTGCCCAATGCGCAATATTCACATTATGCACAACACAGTTATGGTAGATTTATTAAACAAATATATGTAGTTACTTTGGATAAGCCGTCTGGTAATCTACTAGCCGTCTGGTAATCTACTAATCTTTGCTCCTCTACCTAGCTATAAATATGGCTCTGCACTGCCTCAAACCATCACCCACACTAAACACGATTAGCTTCTTACTAAAGCTAAGCAATTAGAATTTCATTGTTCAAAAAGGAAAAATTAAGAAGGTAGAAATGGCTAAGTCTAGCAACAAAATGGCAACACTTCTTAACTTGATTCTGGTGCTCTCTCTAGTTCTTATGATTTCCATTGCTGAGAGTAGAAAGCTTGGCAGTAAGAATATTTATTCCATTAATTTCATTTTCATCATCTACATACATTAATTACTTATTGCGTTTAAATTAATTCTTTTTAGTTTCAAATAAATATTAAAATAAGTTTCAAGTTTCTATATTAATGCAATGCAATGTTCCAGTTGAATTTGCAGAAAAGGATGTGGCTTGCGAATCGGTTTATGGTGCCGAAGAGGGTGATACATGTGAATCTGTTATTCAAAAGTTCCAATTGGGTGCTGACTTCTTTCTTTCGATCAACCCTAATCTCAACTGCGACAACTTTTTTGTGGGTCAGTGGCTTTGTACTGAAGGGACTGTGAACTGATAAGCTGCAACAAGTTCATGCTAAGTTCAGAAAATATATGTATCATTGTATGAATAAAGAGGATGAGCTTTGATGTCGTCTAAGGCATCGTTTCTCCTCTAGTAATTGTTATTTTCTTGATGAGTTATCTTTACCTTGTAAACTGATGGACGTTGTCATCAGTCTTCAATGTTTAATGCAATGTCGCCTAGCTGCATGGGCTATATATGGCTGCAGCAACTTATTCCGTTTTATATAACACAGCAAATTAATTCAACTTTTCTAGTAGTGTTCTTTGTTTTCTAGTAGTTACAAACTAGCTAATCAAAGTCGAGTTACATAACTGACTTGATCATATCATGTGACTATATGATAACTGTTCATAATTACATTACCAAACCGAAACTATCCCAAAAACAATAGAAGGTGTTCCAACACTACGGCTCATATAAATTTATTCAAATACCAAGCAAGTCACAAAAATATCAAATTAAAAAGTAAAGTCCAAATCGAATTAATAGTCCATGTGGTTATAGGGTATTCGGAAGAATGCCCCGTTGTAAAAGATATAGGAAATAAGTTTTTTTCAGTGAGATCCGTTGGGATTCAAACAAAAGATATAGGAATTAAGTTTTTTTAGTGAGATTTGTTGGGATGCAAACCCAAAATTGAAAGTTTAGTTAATTCTTCCGTTAATAGGTTGGCGTGACTCCCCTCCACCGGTGATTGTGTGCTTCATTACATTCAAATTTTCTTGGCTTTCCTGGTTTTCAATTTCCAGATTAATGTGCATCCTGATTTACAAGTTTGTCCTTCATCATGTGTGTTTTTTCTTTTTTTCTTGACCCATTTCTTTTGGTGCGCCTTTGCAACTTGTTTTGCAAGTTTAGACTTTCTAGGTTTTCCCTTTAAAGGTTTTAGGCTTTACGTCCCCCATCTTTTCTTGTATTTTGTTTGTTTTCTTAAAAGGGGTCAGGTTTATGTCTCACCCTCTTTTCTCGTATTTTTTTTTTTTACTTTATTATGACTTCTTATATTATGAGGAGTAAGGTTTATGCCTCCTGATAAGGTGTAACTTCTTTTTCTGATTCAATAAAAAAATTTCCTACTATTGAGGTTTCCCTAATAAAGAAAGAAAGAAAAATCCGTGTATGAATATCTAAGGGGAAAAAAAAAACCTTAGCAGCTAGCGCAAGTAAATATCTAATTTGGATACAGTAACACAAACCCGCTTTGACACTACCATACCATGTCAAGATTTCAGCAAAATGGGTCAACAACAACTCACAAACTAAACTATGTTTTTCCCGTCATGTATGTTACCACATGCAATATAAGTCATATTTAGAAGTTGAACCATTCAATATAAGTCATATTTAAACTTATCAATTATTTGATGTGAAATTCTTGTATTTTTAACAATCATCGCATAAATAAGCTTAAATCTAATTTAGTTACAAACTAGCTAATCCAAGTCGAGTGACATAATTGACTTGATGTATGTCATGTGAGTGAAATCTTTTGCAGTATTTCATGTTAGGAAACAACAAGAAAGAGAGACAAATGGGCGAGCAGGACATAGCAAATAATACAGAGACAGCTAAGCCTGCCCAATGCGTGATATTCGCAAAACACACAACACAAAATTGCTTAAACAAAAATATAATTACTTTGGGAAACCAAAGCAAACACACTAGAAAATGGACGTTAGCCAAGCCGGCTTCTAAATAGGCATACCATCTCTACCTATAAATATAGCTTTACACTCTCATCAAATCATCACCCAACACACTAAACACACTTGTTTTTTCTCATCGTCTCCTTTGCTGAGGGCAGCCAAATAGGCAGCAGTAAGTTTTATGGTATTAGAATTTTAATTATCGAATTATAGATGATAATCACGTATCATTGTTGTTTTTAAGGAGCTTCTATTGGGACTCTAGCAAGTCATCATGCATTGCACACTCCCCTCTCCTGTGTAAAATACAAAAACAAGGGGAAAATGCAGATTCACTTTTTAAGAGTGCTAACGACAGTTTTCTTTGTGGGATTATAAGGGATATTTATATGTTGCATTTTGTGTTTGATTCCTGTTTTTTGAATATTTGATGGTGTAGTTGGGTTTGGGGGTGTGAAAGCAACTGCAAGATGCCAAAAAGTTTATGGGGTAGAAGCTGGGGATACTTGCAATGGAATCATGGACAAGTTCAAGCTGAGTGCTCACTTCTTCCCTAACGGCAACTGCAACACCACCTTTGTCGGTCAATGGCTTTGTATTGCTGGAACAGCAAAATAAGTTGGGAGCCTGAAGAGGGAGAGTTCGAGTTCAAGAAAAATAAATGCACGAATAAATAGAGCACAAGAAAGCATCAGAGTTCTTTCCCAGATTTCACTTTTTCTTTAAAGTTTTTCAATTTTGTTGAAAAATGAATAAAGAAAAAGACGTTGTTGAATCTTGTTATGCTGAGCTTTGCCTCTTTATTTATTTATGTATTTATTTTTAAGAAGCATTATATATAGAGACAAAATTTTTTATTATATTTCAAGAAATTTCATTAGTTTTTAAATATGTCAAGAAGAGACAAAAAATATAAAAACAACTAAAGCCCAGCCCAAAAACATGGAAACAATGTTTTGAATATCAGTCATACCCCTAAGGGTGTGTTTGTTTGGCATCACTAGCCCTCACTGGACTAGACTGGACTAAGTTTGAGTCCAGTCTTATGTTTGTCCTACCCGGACTAAGTTTAGTGGTATTAGCAGGGACTCGCCTTGACTGAGTCCCTCGCTAACAGGTCTTAGCGAGACCCCCCGATTCGGAGAAGACTGCTAAGCTGCCCTCTAATCCCGTCATCTCCTTTCTCCTGCGATTCGATCCTCACCCTGCTCCCTCCTTGCCCAGCTCCCTCATCGTTGTCCTCCTCATCCTCATCTCTGCGTCCTGCTCGCCCTCATCTGCTCCTCTTGTCTGGTAAACTTCGAATCCGACATTATTTCTTCGATTTGTTTTGCAGATTATGATATTACTGGGCTTTATTTGATTTAGGTGTTTTGGGTTTGAGAAATTTTCAATAATAGACCTCTGCACTTGAACAAATTAAGGTTTTGATTTTTAGGGTCAATTTGAGATTAGAATTTGGGGTTTTCACATTTTATGCCATTTTCAGTCCCAAAATGATGATTATCATCACCAAAATTGCTGTTGTAAGGTGGATGCAAAGTTAAATTTGTAATTTAGGTCTAGTTTCAACAGATTTTGGTATCATGTTGGACTAGAGTTTTTGGATATTGGTATCGGGTTTGAGAAATGAGTTGAGTTGCATTTAGTAAGTACACTCACAAAGACACTCACACACTGTCCTCTATAAATTTCATCTTAAACCTTACGAGTAGAATCTCAATTGTTGCAACAGGTTCACAAGGTTCCAGCAACTGACATGGAGGCCCTTAAATCTCCACCCATGGGTTTGTTTGAAAGGCGTCGTGCACGCAAGTTCATCCTATATGTTCAACCATAAAACAATTAGCAATATTAAAGTAACCAATTAGTTATAAGCACATGCAAAATTTCTTCTTTTCTAATATAAATTTATACTTTCAACATGCGTCAAATGTTACGAATTTTTAAACAAAACACGTAGATGATACGAAAAAAAAAGTAACAGAATACGTCACCGTTAAACTTCACAAACGAAAAAACTGACTCTAATACTATTAAAAAATTAACTAAAACTTTTTACCCAAAAAAAAAAAAAAAAAAAAAAACTAAAACTAATAAAAAAATATATAAAACAATCGAATTAATTAGAAGCACGTACAAAGGTTTTTCTCTCTCCGAATCTCACTTTACTCAAAACTGATGAACATTAATTACATCAATTTGCGAGAACAAAACAGCACATCACAAATCAATCTCGCGATCAATTGAGGATAAATCACAATGTGGATTTTGGACACAATCAATTATCAAAACTATCGACACGTCCAAAAGCAAAGACACAACGCCAAAACTAATGGGCCACCATGCCTAACCAAAATTGAGTTTAAATCTTCTGCACTTATTTTTATTTATGGTTTTGACTATTAATTGATATGTGTTAAATTTAGACAAAAACATTAAAAGTAGTTAAACTTTTAAACACATGTTATACATGTTAAAAGTCACAAAGAGACCACATACAAATAAACACAAAAAATTTAATCAAAGTCACCACTTATCTACCATTCAGTACTACGGTCTAGTGATATTCCTCTTCACTTGTGAGTGAGAGGTCTTAAATTTGAATCTCGTGGATGGCGAATTCGATACCAAATTAAGTTGTCTATTATGTGGTTTAACCAAACTTCTTCTTCCTTTAATGTAAAATATCTCGTTATACTAAAACAAATTCACCACTTATGTCACGCTCCGATCCCGACAAACGTCGAATATCGACACATGGCCAAGGAAAAAAAAAAACATTCGTTGAATAATATACACCATACAAAATAAAATACTTTAACTGCAACCCAAAATAAAAAGAAGGTGGCTACGTTCTTCATAATCTATTTACAAATATGTACATCCCAAAAAGAAGCATAATCTTTGCTTTACTAAGAACAAGTTTGAGGTACTCAAAAGAAGGTCCCAAAATAAGGTACAAGATAAGATATAGGGGTAACCTAGCACTCCAAATCTTTGATAATTGTATTGCTACCCCACCTATGAGCCTCTCGAATATACACCATACAAAATAAAATACTTTAACTGCAACCCAAAATAAAAAGAAGGTGGCTACGTTCTTCATAATCTATTTACAAATATGTACATCCCAAAAAGAAGCATAATCTTTGCTTTACTAAGAACAAGTTTGAGGTACTCAAAAGAAGGTCCCAAAATAAGGTACAAGATAAGATATAGGGGTAACCTAGCACTCCAAATCTCTGATAATTGTACTGCTACCCCACCTATGAGCCTCTCGAATGCTACACAGACTTGTTACCTGTAAGATCAGTGCCTACACCATCGGAATGGTGCACCGACAAACAACAACCTGGATAAGTTACGAAACTTGTGTGAGCGACAAATAATATAAATTAAATGATACATTGATAATACCAGCTCTCATTCACAATTTATAACCCTTGAATATAATTCATTCATAAGAAATCGCTACCAAACCTTGCAAACTCCAAAGGAGTCACACATACATCCAAAGACTTTTCTAAATCAACACTCCAAAGTTCTTGAAGCCACAACCACGGCTACATTCAAACTAGAGTTAGAGAGACATCGTTCGACCGAATCCTACGCAAGTAACCAAGTTGGTAGTGACCCCCCAAAGCGGATTAACCAAGCAGAGTCACCCCTGAGAAAGTAACCAAATAGGTAGTGACACCCAAAAGCGGATTAACCAAGCAGAGTCACTCCTACAACTATTGAGAAGTGATCACCCAATGCGGATTAACCAAGCATGATCACCTCTAAATGTGTATGGCCATACCTAGGATATAAGGATCGTCCAACGTGGATTAACCAAGCGCGATTCACAAATAGTATGGTCCCCTTACGCGGATTAACCAAGCAGGACCATCAATGTACCATTGCTACATGGTGCAGACTTAGTGTTGCTTAACCTCATGACATTGGGGTAACGATCCTTTACAATCCCTCCTTTTTATCAAACCATCAAATATATAATCCAAAACACAATCTATCACGGTTTAAATATCCAATTCACATAATGTTTCATAAGTAGATCGATGGCAACTTAATAACAACAATTATTTAGCATAAGACCTATTTTAAGAACCCATAGTGTAATCACAAAGCTTATTAGTCCGAAAGATTTCAAAGTAATAATCATATCACAGAGATTAAAATCACTCACCTGAGATCCACACTAATGCACTCAAGCATGGAATTCAAGGCATCAAGCTCTGTCACCGCCTAAAACAAAGCACAAATCCACATTTAGGTTTCTCTCGATAAATTCACCCACCCAAAACTCTCATAAGTCTCCTAAAATGACATTTAATGAGGAATAAAAATGTCGTTCTGAGGTAGGGTCCATGATCTTACGTCATTTGCTCCGTAAGATCCAATCTCTAGATTTTCACTAGTAAGTCCTTAAGATCCTTAACCAATATCTACCATAGCATACTAAAATTTGGTGTCAATTCAATGGTAAGATCGTCAATCATTAGAATAATCAAGTGGCGGACCTTATCAATAATACACTCAACTAACAACATTTTCATAATTCGAATGTCACACTTCGGAAAATTCGACTTTCACCAAAATTTCTCAAATTTTAAAGAAATAAAGATCTCAACAAGTAAAGTAAATTTTATACCTGCGTGCAAGTCCAATTTGGCCGGGAAGGCCCCCAAATTGGCTCACACCCTATAAAAACCCTAAGATGGGTGTTCTTAATTTCGGCTTCCTTGGTGTTCCAACGCCCAACCACCAGTTGGGTCTAGTTTCTGGGTCCAAGGGAAGTTGATTAAGGGTGATAGTGGATGGTGATACTCTCTAGAATGACAATTCGTTGTCGAGAACCCCCGATCTTTCCTATGGAGTTCCACCCGAATTAGGCCTTAAAACCCTTGATTTTTTTTTTTTTTTTTTTGTGGAGATGGAAGATGGAAGGTGATGGAAGATGTGGCAGGTGTGGGATGGTTGAAGATTACCTGAAATTATGGTGGAAGATGGCTGAGTTTGGACCGGCTGTAGGTGTTGTGTTGTGGTGCCTGTTCGCGAAATGGAAACAATTCCCCCATCTAATGTTTGCCCATTTCCCCTTAAATGGCCGGTCCTTTAACCCCAAAATAAATGTTTGGGCCCTTTTTTTTTTTTTTTTTTTTCCTAAGTGGAAATTAAAATAAGTCTCACAATCTATAGTTTCACAACTTCAAATGTCCATAACTATACCGTTGTAATTCGGACTCGCAAACGGTTTTTACCCATGCGTTCGTGGATTCGAGATCTATTAAAAAAAACACTAGTTGTAACTTCGAAATGTCAACGAAAGATAAAGATTGATTATGAATCTTCCAACTCGAAAACTAATCAATTACTAAACTTAAAATTAACGGAATTAAAATTAACTAATAAAGATAATGTAATTGCGAAATACGAATTTAAAATACGAGATTCGTAACGAATAGTGAAATTCCGGGGATGGGATTTCACATCCTTCCCCCCAAAAAAAAAGTTTAGCCCCCTAAACTCAACGCACCTGAGTCAAATAGATGGGAATAATGTTGGCGCATCTCAACCTCTGGTTCCCAAGTTGACTCATCTACACCATGATTATTCCATAACACGCGCACCAAGGAAATAGTTTTGGTGCGGAGAGCTTTCTCTCTCCGATCAATAATTTCAACGGGGTACTCGTCATAAGTGAGATTCTCCTTAACCTGAATAGGCTCATAAGAAATGACATGGGAAGGATCACTACGATATCTCCGGAGTGAGGATACGTGGAACACGGGGTGAATGTGAGACAACTCTGGAGGTAGTGCAAGGCGATAGGCAACTTCGCCCACTTTTTCCAATACCTCAAATGGTCCAATGTATCTTGGACTAAGCTTCCCTTTACGCACAAATCTAAAAACGCCTTTCATAGGTGAAACCCATAGGAAGGCATATTCTCCAATATCGAACGTCACCTCACGTCACCTCACGTTTGTGGGGATTAGCATAACTCCGCTGTCTACTCTGAGCGGCTAATAATTGTGCACGGATCATAGAAATCTTTTCTACCGCAATCTGTATTAACTTTGGTCCCAATAATCGACGCTCTCCTACTTCGTCCCAATATAAAGGAGACCTACATTTCCTTCCATAAAGTGCCTCATATGGTGCCATCTTAATACTAGTCTGGTAGCTGTTATTATAAGCAAATTCAATCAAAGATAGATGTTTATCCCAATTACCTTTCAAATCAAGTATGCAAGCTCGAAGCATATCCTCCAATGTTTGAATGGTGCGTTCTAACTGACCATCGGTTTGAGGATGAAAAGCTTTGCTAAAATTCAACTTAGTCCCCATAGCATGATGAATAAGAGATGGCTGTTTTTAGTATTTCAAATAAATTAAATGAATACACAATTCCCCATTACAAGGTAAATTAACAAAGGCTGTACAAATTTCTCTACACAATTTCTTTTAGTCCTCCTCTCTTGGGATGACTATGCCTCCTCTTGTTTCTTCTCATTAATAGTTTAACTTCAGTCTATTTTTATTGTTTCTTCAATTAAATTTTGATCATACGACAGTAATTATTCAATCAATTCTTATATACTAACTAATACATGCATTTAGTTGATTCCAGTATATATGTATGTGTGTATACATAAAAACTGAAACATTAATGGATTTGATCCTTTACTTTCTGCTACAGGTTGAAGGACTAAGCTATTCAGACAAAAACAAAAAAGAATGAACAAAAGGAGAAAAGAAACTGGTGGGCGCAGCAGGACATGACATAAAAATTATAATATACAGGCGGCAAAGCCTGCCCAATGCGCAGTATTCGCATTATGCACAACACAGTTATGGTAGATTTATTAAACAAATATATGCAGTTACTTTGGCTAAGCCGTCTGGTAATCTACTAATCTTTGCTCCTCTACCTAGCTATAAATATGGCTCTGCACTGCCTCAAACCATCACCCACACTAAACACGATTAACTTCTTACTAAAGCTAAGCAATTAGAATTTCATTGTTCAAAAAGGAAAAATTAAGAAGGTGGAGATGGCTAAGTCTAGCAACAAAATGGCAACACTTATTAACTTGATTCTAGTGCTCTCTCTAGTTCTTATGATTTCCATTGCTGAGAGTAGAAAGCTCGGCAGTAAGAATATTTATTCCATTAATTTCATTTTCATCATCTACATACATTAATTACTTATTGCGTTTAAATTAATTCTTTTTAGTTTCAAATAAATATTAAAATAAGTTTCAAGTTTCTATATTAATGCAATGCAATGTTCCAGTTGAATTTGCAGAAAAGGATGTGGCTTGCGACTCGGTTTATGGTGCCGAAGAGGGTGATACATGTGAATCTGTTATTCAAAAGTTCCAATTGGGTGCTGACTTCTTTCTTTCGATCAACCCTAATCTCAACTGCGACAACTTTTTTGTGGGTCAGTGGCTTTGTATTGAAGGGATTGTGAACTGATAAGCTGCAACAAGTTCATGCTCAGTTCAGAAAATATATGTATTATTTTATGAATAAAGAGGATGAGCTTTGATGTCGTCTAAGGCATCGTTTCTTCTCTAGTAATTGTTATTTTCTTGATGAGTTATCTTTACCCTGTAAACTGATGGACGTTGTCATCAGTCTTCAATGTTTAATGCAATGTCGCCTAGCTGCATGGGCTATATATGGCTGCAGCAACTTATTCCGTTTTATATAACACAGCAAATTAATTCAACTTTTCTAGTAGTGTTCTTTGTTTTCTAGTAGTTACAAACTAGCTAATCAAAGTCGAGTGACATAATTGACTTGATCATATCATGTGACTATATGATAACTGTTTATAATTACATTACCAAACCGAAACTATCCCAAAAACAATAGAAGGTGTTCCAACACTACGGCTCATATAAATTTATTCAAATACCGAGCAAGTCACAAAAAAATCAAATTAAAAAGTAAAGTCCAAATCGAATTAATAGTCCTTGTGGTTATAGGGTATTTGGAAGAATGCCCCATTGTAAAAGATATAGGAATTAAGTTTTTTTGGTGAAAAAACAACCTATGTTGACAAAATATTTTGTCGCAATGTTGGTTTGGTGACGGGCACAGTTTGACGGCTGAGATTTGTCGCCTTAAAAATGAGCCAACGAAATATTAAGATTCGTCGAGAAAGATCTTGCGCGACATGCTTTTAGCGACAAAATTGCCGACAAAATTTTTTGTTGGGAAAGGCTCTTTGCCGACGAATTTTGACTTTTGCCGACAAACTAATTTTGTCGGCAAAGTGGAAATTTCTAGTAGTGAACTCACAAACTAATCTATACTTTTCCCATCATGTATCTTACCACTTGTACAACATGGCATGTACAAAGGTTTTATCATAGAAGTCGTTGACATAATTAGAAGTTCAACCGTTCAATATAAGTCATATTTAAACTTATCAATTATTCGATGTGAAATTCTTGTATTTTTAACAATCATCACATAAATAAACTTAAATCTAATTTAGTTACAAACTAGCTAATCAAAGTCGATCGAGTGACATAATTGACTTGATGTATGTCATGTGAGTGAAATCCTTTGCAGTATTTCATGTTAGGAAACAACAAGAAAGAGAGACAAATGGGCGAGCAGGACATAGCAAATAATACAGAGACAGCTAAGCTTGCCCAATGCGTGATATTCCCAAAACACAACACAAAATTGCTTAAACAAAAATATAATTACTTTGGGAAACCAAAGCAAACACACTAGAACATGGACGTTAGCCAAGCCGGTTTCTAAATAGGCATACCATCTCTACCTATAAATATAGCTTTACACTCTCATCAAAGCATCACCCATCACACTAAACACACTTGTTTTTTCTCATCATCTCCTTTGCTGAGGGCAGCCAAATAGGCAGCGGTAAGTTTTATGGTATTAGAATTTCAGTTATCGAATTATAGATGATAATTACGTATCTTTGTTTTTTTTAAGGAGCTGCTATTGGGACTCTAGCAAGTCATCATGCATTGCACACTCGGGGAAAATGCAGATTGACTTTTTAAGAATGCTAACGACAGTTTTTTTTGTGGGATTATAAGGGATATTTATATGTAGCATTTTGTGTTTGATTCCTGTTTTATGAATATTTGATGGTGTAGTTGGGTTTGGGGGTGTGAAAGCAACTGCAAGATGCCAAAAAGTTTATGGGGTAGACGCTGGGGATACTTGCAATGGAATCATGGACAAGTTCAAGCTGAGTGCTCACTTCTTTGCAATCAACCCTAACGTCAACTGCAACACCATCTTTGTCGGTCAATGGCTTTGTATTGCTGGAACAGCAAAATAAGTTGGGAGCCTGAAGAGGGAGAGTTCGAGTTCAAGAAAAATAAATGCACGAATAAATAGAGCACAAGCAAGCATCAGTGTTCTTTCCAGATTTCACTTTTTCTTTAAAGTTTTTCAATTTTGTTGAAAAATAAATAAATAAAAAGACGTTGAATCTTGTTGTTATGCTGAGCTTTGTCTCTTTATTTATTTATTTTTAGGGATTTTTATATATAGAGACAAAAACTTTTATCATATTTCAAAAAATTCTACTAGTTTTTAAACATGTCAAGGAGAGACAAAAATATAAAAACAACTAAAGCCCAGCCCAAAAACATGGAAACAATGTTTTGAATATCAGTCACACCCCTAAGACTCTATGATTGTTAATAGAACTCAACTCTCACAACACCAACAAAATTAATATGTGCCATGAGCTCAACCCGTCCTCGACTATTTTTGCAAAATCAGTTTTGAAACAATATGTATAATCAATCACTACCATTTATTACTAGAATCAGTTCAACTCGTCCTCGACCATTTTTGCAGAATCAGTTCAACCCGTTCTCGATTATTTTTGCAGAATCAGTTCAACCCGTCATCGATTATTTTTGCAGAATCAATTCAACCTGTCTTTGATCATTTTTGCAGAATCAGTCCTCGACCATCTTTGTAGAATCAGTTCTCGACCATTTTAGCATAATCAATTCAACCCGTCATCGACTATTTTTGCACAATCAGTTCAACCCGTCTTCAACCATTTTTACAGAATCAGTTCAATTAGTCATTGACCATTTTTGCAGAATCAGTTCAACCCGTCCTCAACTATTTTTGCATAATCAGTTCAACTCGTCTTCGACCATTTTGCAGAATCAGTTCAACCGTCTTTGACTATTTTTATAGAATCTAGCCTGGCTCACCCGACTTAACAGAACTCGGGCTGGCTCACCCAACCCGACCAAACCCGACCCAGCCCACTGATCCGATCGAACCTGGCCCGACCCACCGACCCGACCGAACTTGGTCTGACCCACCAACCCAACCGAAACTGGCCCGGCCCCAACTCAGCATAGACCTGGCCCAACCCTAAACCCAAAAGCCCAAAAACCCCTAAAGCCCAAACCCCAAACCCACAACCCCAAAACCCCTAATGATAAACCATGTCAGCAATCCAATCCACATCAGCAATCCAGTCAGCCAAACCTGATAACCACAGCACCATTTTCCGCGTACAACATTCAAACCTGCAAGTAGAGTTTGGATAAGCATCAACCTCTTCTCAAACCTGCAAGTAGAGTTTGGATAAGTATCAACCTCTTCTCTATCAAGTCTGTTGCATAGTTTTTGATCATGATAATTATCAAATATATTTATGCTGTAAATGTTTTGATATTGGAGATAAATCTCCCTGTAACTGAATACCTTGTAATCCCTATAAGTGGAATACATTGGCGCCACTCATAGTTAACTGAGTTGAGCCTACAAACTGCATTGAGTTCAAACATTCTTACTTTTCAAGTTGATATCTTTTATGGTATCATTGAGCCCAGTCTAACGACAACTTCAAAACACTTTTTTTTTTTTTTTTTTTTCCTAATGGCCTATGAAACTGAATCCTCTTCACCCATCTCTTCCCTAGTCCTTCCTAATGTTTCCAATTTCCTCACTATCAAGTTGGATTGTACCAACTATCCTCTATGGCACGCACATATGTTGCCTCTTCTTCGCAGCTGGAACTTGGTTCCTTTTGTCGATGGAACCAGTGTTTGCCTTCTTGCCTTCCTCAAAGACACTGGCAGCAACACTACTACTGAAGTTAATCCGGCCTACGAGGCCTGGATCCAACAAGACGCCATGGTGATGTCTTGGTTAAATAGTTATGTTCATCCTACTGTTCTTGCCACTCTCATTAGTAAAACGAGCTCCCACTCTACCTGGACCTCTCTTCGGGAAAGATATGTTTCCCCGTCTACCGGCTGTCTTCTTCAGCTCCGAAATGAGTTAATAAACACCAATCGTGGTGACTTGTCTATTGTTAATTTTTTGGATCGTGTCAATTTCATTGCCGATACTCTCTTTCTCTCTCTCTCTCTCTCTCTCCGGTTCTCCTATCTCTGACGAGGACTTGGTGGCAATCGTTCTTAACAATGTTGGCCGAGCTTATGAGAGTATTGTGGCATCTGCACAGGCTCGAGAGAAAGCCATTTCCTATTCTGCATTAGAGGCTCTTTTTCTCAGCGCCAAGCGACGCCAAAAGGGTCACTCCATTCGTCATTCTTAAGCTGCACCGACTGTTCTTGCTGCTCAGTGTGGAGGACGCTCCGATGGTGGTTTCCAGGGCCGTGGATCTTCCTATCGTGGTGGACGTGGATCTTCTTCTGGTGGTCGTAATTTCCACACTGGGAATTACCATAAACATAGAGGATCAAGTTCTGCTCATCCATCAGGTCCTCCACATTGCTCCAACAAGATGGAGTCCTTGGTGCTGCACCTTCCAATGGTGGTCCTGGAGGTAATGGTTTTTATTATTCTGGGAGAGTTCAATGCCAAATTTGTCATCGTCGTTGATGCAGTTCACCCATCAGTCACGGTCACGCTGCCATTGACTGTTTCAACCGTCTGAATATGGCCTACGATGGACGTGTTCCTGGCTCTCGTCTTTAAGCCTTTGCTGTAGTTGCTCTATCCTCAGGCACTGGCAGTGCCCCTGTTGTTCAGAACTGGCTCTTTGATTCTGGCGCTAACGCCCACATCACCAATGACTTAGCTCAAGTCCCTGCTGCCCGTGACTATCATGGAACTGCATGTGAACGGAGTAGTTGGTGGCACATGTTTGCATATTTCAAAAGTTGGACATTCCTATATTCAAACACCTACTCAAACTTTTAAATTATCAAACACCCTATATTGCCCTAATGCCACAACTAATGTCATCTCCATCAATCGCTTTACCACAGATAATAGGTGTTCTCTAACTTTGTCTCCTACCTCTTATCATGTTCAGGACATGCAAACGGGGAAAATCCTTTTGCACGGCCAGAGTAGGAATGGATTCTATCCTTTTTCTAGTCTTTCCATCTCAAACAATAATGGCGTTTTTGCATGCATCGGTGCTCGTGTGTCGGATAATATTTGGCATTCTCGTGTCGGATGGTATTTGGCATTCTAGTTTAGGACATCCATCAACTTCAATTTTTATATTTCTTGTAGCTAGGAATAAATTGCCCATTTCTGGTAAAGTCACCAGTGACGTGTGTCACTTGTGTCCATTGGGCAAGAGTCATAAATTACCATTTTCATTATCTACTTCTTTGTCGTCATTTCCTTTAGAATTGATACACTCCGATGTATGGACGTCCCCGTCCCATTCTATTAATGGATTCAAATATTATGTTATTTTTATCGATGATTTCTCTCGTTATTCATGGCTTTATCCTTTAAAATTAAAATTTGATGTCTTTGCAACATTTGTTACTTTAAAAAAATTAGTGGAAAACATGTTCAATACCACGATCAAATCATTTCAAATGGATGGAGGTGGAGAATATATTAACACAAATTTAAAAAAAAAAATTTGGCTACTCATAACATACATCATCGTTTCACTTGTCCACATCATCCGGAACAAAACGGGTTAGCCGAAAGGAAACACCGTCATTTGGTTGAAATTGGCCTTACCCTTCTTGCCCATGCATCTTTGCCTGCATCTTTTTGGGTTGAAGCCTTTCATATGGCTAATTACCTTATAAATCGGTTGCCAACAAAAGTTTTACAACATGATTCTCCTTATCACAAATTATTTTCCAAAACTCCACAATATGATTTTCTTAAAGTATTTGGTTGTGCATGTTTTCCATACTTACGTCCCTATAACAATAACAAGTTGCAATTTCGTTCCAAAAAGTGCATATTCCTCGGGTATTCATTGAATCAACAAGGCTATCGTTGTTTAGATCCATCCACAGGTGGCATTTTCTTTTCTCGCCATGTTGTTTTTGATGAAAATTCTTTTCCATACAAAGAATCCATTCCTACTGTCCCGTCTCCTTCCTTTGACACACCTACTAACATGATGGAAATAGGGCTCCATTATCCTATCAATCCACTCACTCCCACCGCTTCCACTCCTATTGCCACTTCCTTACCCTGCTCCGCCAGTCCTCAGGCACATCCTCTTCCTACCCTTTCATCACATCTTATCACCACCACCTTAGACCCATCCACGTTAGGTCCCACAAACACCAACTCTTTCCCAAGTTCGAATATAAGGCAAACTTCAACTAGTCCGCACCCACCACTAACTACTTCCTCTCACTCTATGGTCACACGTGCTAAGGATGGGATTCGACAACCCAATCCTAAGTATGCTTTACTTGCTACTAATGTTGATAACTTGGTTAAACCTAGCTGTTTCAGTCACACAAACAAGTATCTTGAATGGTGGTAAGCAATGGCAGAGGAGTTTAATGCACTCCAATGCACAGGTACCTGGACTCTTGTTCCCTATCAGCGTCATTTCAATGTCCTTCCCAACAAATGGGTGTATCAAATCAAGCGTAAGTCTAATGGTTCCATTGAACGATTCAAAGCACGTCTTGTTACCAATGGGTTTCATCAACAGGTCTCGATTATGGGGAAACTTTTAGTCCTGTTGTGACTCATGCAACAATCCGTCTCATCCTATCTATCGCTCTTCACTTCAATTGGCCTATTCG
This sequence comes from Pyrus communis, assembly GCF_041283825.1. NCBI lineage: Eukaryota > Viridiplantae > Streptophyta > Magnoliopsida > Rosales > Rosaceae > Pyrus > Pyrus communis. The sequence goes on along the minus strand of NC_142573.1, from coordinate 5,310,748 downwards.
CCAACTTGATGTCCAAAATGCATTTCTCCATGGCACATTGGCTGAAGAAGTGTTTATACGACAATTGTTAGGTTTTGTAGATCCTCAATATCCTACACATGTTTGTAAGCTTTATCGTTCTTTATACGACATTAAACAAGCACCCAGGGCGTAGTTTCAGTGTTTTTCTCATCACTTGGAGGACTTAGGATTCATTGCTTCCACTGCTAACTCCTCCCTATTTACATTCTTCAATGGGGCCACTATCATTTATCTTTTGATTTATGTTGATGACATTTTAGTCATAGGGAATAATGTTGCTTAAATTTCACGTTTCATTGCTTAACTTGGAAGCCTATTCTCTATGAAGGATCTTAGGCCACTTAATTTTTTTTTCTTGGTATGGAAGTCACACGTACACCTACTGCCACACATCTTTCTCAATCCAAATACATTATGGATCTCTTCCGTTGCACCAAGATGACCGACTGTAAGCCCACTTCCATTCCTGCTCCTGCTGGTCGTCATTTCAGTCTCCATGAAAGGGAACCTCTCTCTGATGTCACAGAATTTAGAAGTATTGTTGGTGATCTTCAATACCTTATCTTCACACGCCCTGACATTGCTTTCGCGGTTAATCAAGTTTGCCAATATATGCATTCACCGACAACCACTCATTAGGCTGCTGTCAAACATATCATTCGATACTTAAAAGCAACGCATGATCCTGGCCTTGTCTACACTGTTAGTCCCCTCATTATTACTGCACGCTATCATGGTGTTGCACGCTATAGTGGCACTGGACAAGGTGTTTCTCCGTCCAACCATGGTGTTGTTTTCAATCAACTAGGTTCCAACCCTCGCAACAACAACAATCCACGACTTACTGCAGGTAATGTTGAAAGGTCTAATTTTGGTGAAAGAAATACTTGTGGCGGTGAAAAGATAGTTTGCCAAATTTGTGGCAAGCCTGGGCATCTAGCCTTTGATTGTTACCAACGAATGAATGCAGTAATCGAAGGTCGAATCCCAGCCAAACGCTTGACAGCCATAGCGTCCTCACCAATGACTCTTAATAGACAACAGAATGTATCATGGCTCTTTAACACAGGGGCCAATGCTTATATTACTCCCGATCTTCAGATCTGGTGAATGTAAAGGAGTATAATGGTAATGAGAACATTGGTGGTATAGGTAATGATACTGGCATTTCTATTGCTCATTCTGGTTCAAGTAAAATTCGTACTAAATCTTACTCATTTGATTTAAATCATATCCTACATTGTCCCACCGCTTCCACTAATATCATCTCTGCCCATAAGTTCACCTTAGATAACCATTGTTACTTACTTATTTTTCCCAATTTTTTCCTTGTGAAAAACCTCAAGACCCGAAAGACGCTTTTTCGAGGGAGATGTGAGAATGGCTTATACCCATTTCCTAATGGCGGTGGACAATTTCATTATCCTATTTCAGCATTTGTAAGGACTCGAGTGTCAATTCATAAGTGGCACTCGCGACTTGGCCACCCAACGTCGTCAATATTAAGTTTTTGGTTTTCAAATAAATTAGTACCAGTTCATGGTACTTTAAATGTAGATTTCTGTCAGTCATGTCCTTTAGGAAAGAGTACTAAGTTACCTTTCACTTTGTCGGAGTCTGTTTCTCAATTTCCATTGCAACTCTTACATTCTGATGTTTGGTGTTCACCGGTCATTTCAATTGAACGTTTTCATTATTATTTGCTCTTTGTGGATGATTATTCTCGATACTCATGGATATTTCCAATGAAACACAAGTTTGAAGTGTGTGATATTTTTATCAAATTTAAGGCAAAGGTCGAAAACATGTTGAATTTATCCATCAAAACCCTTTAATGCGATGAAGGAGGTGAATACAAAAGCCATGCATTTCAACAATTTCTTGTTGTCCATGAGATTTCTCAAAGATTTTCTTGTCCTAAACATGTTGAACAAAACGGTCTTGCGGAAAGAAAACATCGTAGCCACAAATATTAATCATATCCCTACTACTCAAAACACGATGCCCTCAATCCAAAATCCCACTACCCAAATACCTATTCCAAGTTCCAATGAACCTGTGACTCCACCACACCCTACTAATCCTAGCCCACAATCAAATGAGCAAGAGGTGGTCAACATTGAACCATTGCCAGTTCAACCTTCACCTGTTGTTGCACCGAACCTGGCTTCGTTGTCACAGCATCCCATGACAACTAGATCATGTGCTGGAATCCAAAAACCAAACCATAAATATGCCATGCATGTTTCTATTAACAATATTGTTGTGGAACCGACATGTTTCAGTCAGGCTGTAAAGCATCAAGAGTGGAGGAATGCTATGGTGCAGGAGTTTAATGCTTTGCAACGGTGTGGAACTTGGAGTTTGGTGCCTTATCATCCTAAAATGAACCTTCTTCCTAACAAGTGGGTGTTCAAGATTAAGAGACGTGCCGACAGTTCCATTGAGAGACATTAAGCCTGTCTTGTAGCCAATGGTTTCCATCAGAAGCCTAGGGTGGATAACATAGAGACTTTCAGTCATGTGGTCAAGCACAGTACAATCTGCCTTGTTCTTAGTCTTGCTGTATCCAAGAAATGGCATGTTCGACAATTAGATGTACAGAACGCATTTCTGCACGAGTATCTTAATGAAGAGGTATATATGCGTCAACCGTCGGGTTTCATTGACAAGCAATATCCTAATCATGTTTGTAAGTTGCAGCGAGGATTTACGGTCTAAAGCAAGCACCGATGGCTTGGTTCCAAAGGTTCTCAGAGTTCTTGCTTCAATTGGGTTTCCAAGAATCCACGTGTGACTACAACTTGTTCAAGTTTAACCAGCAAGGGGTATACCTGATCCTTCTTATATATGTCGATGACATCTTGATCACAGGTAATAATTCTTATGAAATGTCTCGCCTAATTAAGAAACTGGGAACTTTGTTTTCCATGAAAGATTTGGGTTCCTTAAATTACTTTTTGGGCATGGAAGTTAAGTATGATGGTAGTCATGCATTTGAGTCAATCCAAATATGCTTTGGATTTGCTAAAAAGGACCAAGTTCACAGAAGCCAAACCCATCTCTACTCCGGTGCCATCTGGACAGACACTCAGTGCGTATGATGGTGATCCTCATGAGAATCCAGAGATGTATAGAACTGTTGTTGGAGCAATGTAGTATCTAACCATCACACGACCTGATTTATCTTATGCAGTAAATCAAGTTTGTCAATTTATGCATTCTCCAAAGACAACTCATTGGACAACAGTCAAGAGGATTCTTTGTTATTTAAAGGCCACTTACAATCATGGTCTCTTGTACAAACCTGGTGGTTCACAACTTATAACCTATTTTGATTCTGATTATGCTGGGAATCCAGATACAAGACATTCCACTGGTGGTTACTGTATTTATTTGGGTTCAAATCTTGTTTCCTGGAGTTCCAAAAAGCAAAAGACAACTAGGTCGAGTGTTGAAGTCGAATATAGGCAACTGGCCTACATTGCTGCTGAGCTATCATGGTTAAGATCTTTATTTAGGGACTTACACTTGCATCTTGTTCGACCCGTGATATGGTGTGATAATGTGTCTTTGATAACCCTAGCTTCTAATCCGGTTTTCCACTCTCGTACTAAACACTTGGAGGTTGATTATCACTATGTTAGGGAGAAGGTGGTTCGAGGTCAGTTACTTGTCAATTATATTTTCTCACAAGATCAAGTAGTCGATCTTTTCACCAAAGGGCTATCTTCATCTCGGTTCAAACTGCTTGTATTCAAGCTTCCAGTTGTTCCTCTAACTATTAGCTTGCGGGGGGATGTTAGACCAAGTCGTGGTACAGCTGCAGTCAACACTACTTCAACTGTTTGAGTTGTTTTGTAATTCTTATCTTTACAGAAGTTGGCTAAGTGTAGGACTTCTTCAAATATTTGTTGTAAGGTCAAACAGTCTATAACTTATTTAGTGCTTCTGTTTGTATTTTGAATTTTGAATCTTCCTTGTAATTAGGGATTTCATTCCCTGATGTAATCTGGAGTTGAATATAAATACATGCAGCCTCTCTTTGAAAAGGTAGGCAATTGAAGTGAAACACTGAGTCCTTAAAGTTTTACATTCATCGAGGCCCAAATCCTTGAAGCCATTGGCTTGGACTACGTCGACAAGAGTAAGATCCTCACTCTCCCGTTCGTCTGCGGCTGTCAAATTCTTAGCGAGGTCGCCACGATGACTCCCAACAAAGGTGGAAGCTGGTACTGGAAACATCATCGAGGTCGTTCGACTTGTGCGGCGTGGCAACTTGCATGTACACAAATGATGCAGTTAGGGTGGGAAAAAAAAAAAAAAGGATTTAGATATTTGAGGTTATTTTAGGAATAATAGGGTGGATTAATAGGATTTTAGTTTTTTTAATTTTTATGGTGGATGAGATTATATTGTGGGTGTAGAAGTAGGACAATGAAGTGGGTCTAGTTGCAATCTTAAATAAATTATGGGTCAGGGCATAGAGATGCTATATAGAATTGTAAGTGCAAAAGGTTTGAACTCATAAATCATGGACATTTGGTATTAGAAAATTTTCAGTGTGTTAGAAACACGGCCCGTCACACCATATGTAACAATACTGGTTGCATTTTTTTTCTTCAAATTTCTAATTATTACATTTAATGTACCGAACCGTTATTCCGGAACAAAATTATAGTTTCTAAGAAATAGGGCACTGGTCTGCGAAATAAAATCTCTGACCCAAAAAAATATAAGGAAAACTAATGAAAATGACTTAAAAACTTTTAGTTTTAACGATAAAGAAAAAATAAAGGATAAAGTGAATAGTATCAAGTTTGACTTTTTAATGTAAAAATATAATTTTTCGTTAAAATGAACAATACTACAGTCTTTTTGTTAAAACTCTTAAAAATATATACGTAAAAGGTAAAAACGAATGTGTCCAAAAAAACGAGAGAAAACATTAAATCTCGTATAGAAAACAAACTTTAACTCAAATCGGAGCGTCTATAGGAGCCGTTTAGCATCCAACGGCTACGATTACACGGAGTCTCAGGCTGGCCCCAACGTCTAAATTTCTTCCCAACGGTCAAAAATCTCAAAATACAGAGAAAATCAATATCCTCTCTCTTTCTCTCTCATCCAAGAATCGCAAATCAGCAGTTACAGTACAAGAACCCATCATCTAATCTTCCATATCCTCCTAAAATCGTTCGAACCCAGTGAGCGAAAATGAGTGTTGTTGAATACCCAGACGTCATTAACGCACCAGACCTTCAGGTATGGAACAACGCCGCCTTCGACAACGAAGACTCCGAAGGCGGCTCCTCCGTCGTCAAAGCTTCCTGGTCCGAGCTACTGCAACCCCTTTCGCTGAATCGTTCTTCCGAGTCGTTTGATTCGGGTTGCAGCAAAGAGAATCTGAGCCCAGAGATTCTGAAAACCCCTGTCTGTGTCAAATCTTCGGTGCCCTTCAAGCCGCTGGACACAAATACGAATCTTGAGCCCATCTCGGTGGTCGCGAAGAAGAAGGGTATTGGGAAGGTTGAAGAAAGAGAAGAGAAAGTTCGAGATGAGGGAAAGATCGATGCTGAAATTGAAGAGATTGAGAAGGAGATTAGTCGATTGAATTCGAGGCTCGAAGCGCTTAAACTCGTAAAGGCTGAGAGAAACGAGAAGGCGGTAGAGAAGCGCGGAAGGGTTGTGGCGGCGAAGTTCATGGAGCCGAAACAGAGTGTGAAGAATTTGGACGGGCTGAAAAAGATTGAGTCTTTGATGATGAGTGTGAGGCCAAAGGTTAATCGGAGAGGAATGAGTTTGGGGCCCTCTGAGATTATAGCTGGAGCAGGATTTCGGAGGCCGAGTAAGCTCGAGATCACCCCTGTTCAGGCAACGCAGAGTCGCCGGAAATCTTGCTTTTGGAAGCTTCAAGACATTGATGAATTGAGGGCTACAAAAGAGAGGGGCAAGAGTTTGAGTTTGAGCCCGAAATCACGGAAAACTGTGTCCAAGGTTCAAGCTCCTAAACAGGCTGCGACTACTGTTGGAGGGTCTAAGAGACCTGTGAAGAAGGAAGACAAAGTTCTTGCATCAATTGAACCCAAGAAGCTTTTTAAAGACGGAGCCGAGAAGTCTGCGGCTGCCAAGAAAACACCATTCAAGCCTGGGAGGGTTGTGCCTAGCAGGTACAATCAGATAGGGAATTCGGCAGTGAGTGATGGCCGGAAGCGGTCTTGGCCCGAGGATGACAAGGATGACGGCAAGAGGTGTGACAAGAGGCGGGTATCCTTGGCAGGGAAGCCGCGTGGCATTGGCCGTGAAATGTCCAGGAGTCAAGGACCGGAGTGCCGGGTGAAGAAGAGGTGGGAGATTCCAAGTGAGGTAGTGGTGTACCAAGGTGTGGCGGAGGATGGTAAGTCACCTTCAGTTGTTGCTGAGATAGGAGATGTGCTTCCAAAAATTAAGACTGTCCAATGTGGTGTTGATACTCCAAGGGGTTCGGGGCCAGCCAAAAGGGTTGCTGAATTGGTTGGGATGAAATCCTACTTTAGCACCAATGGGGAGGTTTGCCAGGAATTGAATTTTGCAGAAGCAGATGCTGAGGAAGAATAAGTGGAATCGCCGAGGAGCTTCACCTCCACTGAAATTGTTAATTTTTGTTTCGAAGTTTGGCTTGATTTTCGATTAGCCATAACTCTTGTTATGGAGACTATGCATTTTGTATTCATTAAGGGAAGTGTTATTGGTATTTCAAAAATCTCATTCTACACTCCTCACAAGTGTATTTTTTCTTTCCAAATATAGAAAGTTTGTAGTGTAGGATGAGATTTTTGGAGTTCCAATAACAGTTCCCTTAATCGGGTTTGTAAGTCTGGTTTCTCTGCTATGCAAATAATGGATGAAGCTACTTTTCTTGCTTCCTAGCAAGATGAGTTTGTTTCAGCCTTTACAATCCAAGCTATCAGTCTGCTAATAAAACAGTTTCACTCGAATAAAAATGTCGAATTTGAATCATGTTTGATACAAATCTTTCGAAAATGGGCAAAGAAATTGATTTAATAGATACTATACCAATTGGCAATAGGAAGAGACACCTTCAAATCGAAAACAGAATAGTAACTCCTGCTTCTAACTACTTACAACGGTTTATTTCGTTTGAAATCCATAGGACCGGCAATTTGAGCGTAATAAGTCTGCTGAAAACAACAATTTTGCTCGAAGAAAACTGTCGATATTTGAGTCATGTTTGATACAGATCATTTCGAAAATGAGCAAGGAAAGTGGACGGCAGATTCAAAGCACTATAATACACCAAACCATATCTCCAACTTCTAACTGCTTACAATCGTTTGTCGTTTGAAATCCATAGGACCAGCAAGCTCCAAACTACACGAATCCATCTCCTCCGTTAAACTCAATGCCAAGTCCACCTTCCTCATCTTCTTCAGGTTCGTGATCAGCGATCGATAAACATACAGGGAAGTTCGAATCTCCCTCACCTTCATCTCATCAAAGAATCGGCATATACAGTATGGACTGGCATGGTTTCATGAAGTAATGCTAGATGCCAATGTATGCAATGCAAGTGAGAAGAAATTAAAGTATACAGAGTTTCATTTGAAATAAAATGCCAAAGATGTTCCACGTACTGTAAAATACTTCCAAAACAAAGAGAAAACGACAAAATCCATCCAAAACAAAGCTAAACAGAAACTATGCAAGCTCGTATAAAGATGCATGTTAAAATAACAGAAATTCTCTGTACATGACGTCTGCTCTTTATTAAAAAACAGACGCACGTCAATATTTTAAAAAATGTATCTATATTGGCAGTCTATTATTTTCTTTAATTAAAAAACGGACGTCATTTTCATGAATGGACATGATCCTGAAAGTCACAACAAAAATCTTGAACAGAGAGGAACGTTGATGAAAAAGCCTAGAGGCTGTCTCAAAGAAAGAATGTCCTCCCCATTGCGAAACCCAAAATTTTCTGTTTCTGATTCTTTATGGGAAGAAAAGGTTTAGAAAGTTACAATGGCGGAATATATTTTTCTTTGATTTAGAGAAATACGAAAACTGGGGAGCGACAGATTCTAATGGCCGGGGTATGCGAGGGTCCGGGGTCCAAAGGTTAATCGGACACACTGCTTTTCTGGGTCCGAGGTTGACTTGTCAAACCGGAGAGTTAGGAACTAAGTAATATAATCCAAGAATCAAAAGACAACCACCTCATTACATGGAAGATTTTTTGGTGTGCCTGTAACACGGAATAGTAATCATATGTAATTATATAATTAGAGGAACACTTGAAAAAAAAATTCTTACTACTTAATAGTAACAAGTGGCGTACTGCCTCGTGTTGAAGAATCTCTCCACATAGAAGAAGTCAGCTACTAACCAATTTTTTTAAGGGAATTTTAACGAAAGCTTCCGGTACTGTTCATTTTAACGAAAAATCATATTTTTACACTAAAAAGTCAATCCTAATACTATTCATTTTACCCTTTATTTTATCTTTATCATTAAAACTCAAAGTTTTCAAATATTTTTCATTAGTTTATTTATTTTTTAAATCATTAACTGTAAACTAGGTTTTTTGTTTCACAAAAAATTAGAAGAAAAAAAAAGATAAAAGATTAAGCTAAAAAATAGCAAATTGCAACACGCGTTAATTGGCAAGAATTTAATTAATTCGTAATGCTTCCACCATCTAATCAAACAAGGATCTCTCCAATGATGCATAAACTTTGTAGGACGTGAGTAGCGATTGATTGGTAAAATCCATTCGATCGGTCACTCATTCACATTCCACAACTATTTCATGAGATTTGTCATTAAAGCATCTCCAGAGGTGGTAACATTTGGATAGCAAAAGCTAGATTAGCTAGTTTCCCAAAAAAAAAAAAAAAAAAAAAACCTAGATTAGCTATGCTGCGTTTTTTCCAAGAAAGTAACAATCTGATTAGCAAATTAAAGAATTAGCAACTCCAACATGATCCTCTCCGGATCCTTTTGGTAAGGATCTTCAAGATCTGTAAATCGTATCCGTTTATTGTAAATCATGCGGTCAATTTTTATCAAGTACGGTTTATGTTTATTTTTAAATAAAAATATTTAAAATAATTTTTGACCACACAATGTATGATAAACGTACACAATTTACGAATCCTCGGATCCTCACAAAGATGATCCGAGGATCTGGACTCTTAGCAACTTACTTTGTATATTTACAAGTTCAATTGCTACTTCTCCTAGTTATCAACTTTTCCAAGTTAGCAACTTTTGAAGAAAAATTTTGCTAACTCTTGGAAATGCTCTTATACTAATCAAATATGCATCATGTGAGTCTGTGACATTGTGTTGATATTGTACGTGCCATTAAAGAATCCAATTATTTGCCCGAAAATTCTCATTCAATAGAATGTATAGAACAACATTTTTACTGCAGTAAGTTCGACATATCGCAGAGTCAGAAGAACCGATAAAACAACCAATCTACTGCAGTAAGGGCGACATTTGCACATTCAGAAGGATTTGATAGAACATCATATTTACCAAGTACGTTCGACATTTCGCACATTCAGAAGAATGTACAAAAGAACATATTTACTGCAGTAAGTTTCGACATTTTGACAGTAAATGAATCGCATAAGCAAATGCATACACTCATCATGGCACCACAATGAACCTAGCTATTAAGGATAACAATTTACATGTGCCAGAAATGCGCTTTGCCCTCTTCAAATACGGCTTGAATCTCTCCCGAAAATGAATCTCCTGGTCCAGTCCGATACCACAAGAACCCTAGTGCGCCAGCTCACTTGCTTGCTGAATAACAAAAACATCGTATAAAATCAGATTCAACTGTGCGCATATTGTATTACAACTTACAACAAGTAAGCAGATGAGGAATACCTTGCATATACAGAATACCAAAGCCATTGTGTGCTATGACCCATGGAAACCCAGTCTCCGGGTAGCTCTGCTGCTGCTTGCTCTCCCCCCAACGGAGCAAATTGCCCGAAATGCTTGTACCTAGTGATTCACAGGTTACCGTTAACACATTGGTTAGAAAAATAAAAAGAAAGCAAATGAGATATATAGTATGAACTTGATATTGTACATTGTGTCAAATGAAGAATCGTCAGAAATTTAGCATGAAAATAAGAAGGCACTTATGGAAGTTCTTGAAACTTTCATTTCCATTTTCAAATCATGAACAACAGCTGCCATTTCATGTACTAAACATTCGGGGATGACAATTTTGTGAAACTATATGTGAACGAGTGATAGCACAATTTGGTTTTCACTAAATGCCATCAAGGCGAATAATTGTGTTGTTTTCCAAGTGAATCTTTGAAGTATATGGTTGAAAGACAAGTAGAAGTAAAAAAAATCACATAACGTGAATAGGTTATATGACATGCAGTAATAAATGGCGCGAGTGAGTACATACCGAAAGGGAAGAAACTCATGTTGCCCAGAACTTTTAAAACGCCTCGGACCTTCAGGATGGTCTTTGCAGTGCTCTCTCCGGTTAAAGCAACTAGAAAGATATGTTCCCTGTTGCGCAGCAACCTGAATGCCAAAAGAGCGTACAAATTGAGGGTCCCTTTCTTATATTTGGTCGACCTGAAATCATACGTCACAACCAAGAAAGATGTTTACTCCAACCATAAGATTAAAGACATATACCTGAGCAGTTGCAGGCAGACTCTTCATCTGTGAATCCACTTGAGAAAGGGCTAATTTAAATTCTTCCACGTTCACTTCCTTCTTATCACTACCATCAAGATCTTTCCATAGGTCTGTCACATCCTGCAGATGCTTGCTCTGTAAATAGAGTTCCACTTGGGGGTACCTTATGATTATGTCGTCAACTACATCTCGAAATTCATCAACTGTTAAGGTACCAGAGTTATCTTTGTCCGCAGCTTTAAATATGGTGAAGATATCTTCCTGAAGATGACAAGATGGTGATTAAGTATAAGTTAACAATAACATGTATAAAATAGCTTCAACTATAAGTTTAAAAAGGTTGAATATATTCTGCATACCATGATTTTACGTTGACTAATTGAAGCACAATCACCAATGGCATACACATCTTCACATCCCTTTACACGCAGCCATTCGTCAGTTACTAGAACACGTTTATCAGCCTGCAAATTGAGCAGAAGATAAATTATGATTGAATAACCATGTTGCCCATAGAACAGTTGATTATACTGTAAATTCTGTGTTTCTTGGTCGTGTATGTGCATAAAATTTATGAAACAAACCTGCCCAATTTGTTGCATAAAGTCCCTCACAACTGGACGAGTCCCAATACCAGTAGACCACACAACCAAGCCATGTGGTATAGAGCAAACCTCTCCCTTCGATTTCACCTTCATCGTGATTTCCTTATCAGAAACACTGACAACCCGACATCCTGTTTGAACATCAATACCATCTCTTGTAAACTTCTTCTCAGCAAAAGTACTAATTCTGTCATCGAACCTACAGTGTGAGGATACAAAGTTTAGTTAGTTCTCTGAATGAACTTGCTATTTGCTCTTGGATATAATAAAAGTTCTTCATTAAATCGGGTTTATTATCGAAATGTTTCCAAAAAGCAATCAATAATCTAAAACATGAGTGCATCCTTCGTACATGTTCAAGATGTGATCTCCAGATTGGATAACTGTTATTTTCACAAGATCCTTAACCATAGGATATAACTTGACTAAATCTTCTTGGAAATAATCATGCAGCTCTGCAGCAAATTCCACACCAGTAGGACCTCCTCCAACAATTACAAAATGAAGATTTCTCCTCCGCTCTTCTTCACTTAAACCTGGAAGTATAGCCATTTCAAAGCAATCTATCACACTCATACGTATCTTTTGAGCATCTTCCACTTCCTGCATTAGAAGCCAAATACGTTTCGTTAGAAAAATTTCATATCAGCACCTTATGAAAGAAGAGTGAAAGCAATTTAGTTTTGCTGAAAAAGTTCAATAAACCAGACTTGCCTTCAGAAAATGACAGTTCTCCTTGACACCAGGGGTGTTAAAAGTGTTCACTTGTGCTCCTAAAGCTATGACCAAGTAGTCATAGTCAAGGGAAAATTCCTTATTTCCCACCAAGTTTTGGTCAAAATTAGCCCGCAAGGAAACATTTTTATTTGCTGCATCAATCTTGACACATTCTGCTTCCCAAAATTTGATCTCTCCATTTCTCTGCCATGAAATAAAAGTAAAGCACACACGACTTTTATATCAAGTAAATGATGTTTAAGAAAGAAAAGAACAGTGCGATAATGCATGTCTCGATTTGAGACCAATCTCCATTAATTTGTCTTATGAATTGGAACTGTTGAATGTGTCATTTACCTTTTTTATGATATTTCGAACGGGTTCTACTATGCTTCGTGCTTCAACCGTCCCACACGTGACACTCGGTAACAAAGGAGTAAACGCAAAATAATTTCGGGGTGAAACAACCTGAACATCATAAGCTGAAGCATCCAGGTACTTAAGGAAACTAGTACCAGCCCATCCTGTCCCAAGCACCACCACTCTCTTTTTCCTAGACTCGTTTTGATTAGGATCGACAATAGGAGAGCCAACGTTGGACTGCGATTCTGCATACGCCAGGAGACCTCCGCTACTGCAATAGTCCAAACGGAAACCGAAACAGAAAAAATATGATCGACAATGAGTTTAAGCGAACGAAGTTTTCTTCTTTTTTTTTTTTTTTTATGAATTGTGCATTTTGTCTACATTTGCTTGTCAATAACCATGTGGATGGATGTCAAATTGGCAAAAACAAAACAATGTGAGCTAGTAAAAAAGGTTACAATTCAAACAAAACAAAAAGGTAAAAAGACATGCTTTAATAAAGTATTTTATATCTTCAACATAACCCCTTTAGCGGTAGATCTATGTCAAGTTGCTTGGAATATGTAAAGTAATTGTAAATCTACAAGCTAATCAAGCAAAAGGGTAACTTAAGGGGTGAGGATTCTTTTCCGCAGTGAAAGATCACATGAAAAGAATTAACAACCTTAAAAGGCATGTTTGGTTGCTCAGAAAACAGAGAGAAAATTACATAAATTCAGCATAGCTAAGACTCCAAAACAAACATTTGCAGTCTATTTTCTCAGTAACCAAACAAAGTCTAGTGTCTGGTGGCTGAGAAACTGAGATTCAAAGAAAAGTTTAGATTCAGAGTTAATGAGCTGACATTTTGCTTAAACCACAGAAAGAAAAAACTGGCACTTGATTGAAATATAACCAAAATTAAAAAAGAATGTGTCTTTATATGCTATGATAGAAAATATTTCAACCCAACTCATTTTCTGGTCATGCATTTTCTCAGAAGCCAAACAGATCGAAAAGAAAATAACATGGTAGGCAAGAAAATTGCGAACCTGATAGTACAGAGCACCAGAAGCTTGGAGGCAACAGGGTGGCCATTGAAAGCTCTTGAAGCTCTGGTGAAGAAGGACAAGATCGTCATTTGGGGGTTGACCAGAATCCAGAGGCTGATCAAGTGAGAAGAGACTGGTCCTCAAATCACTCAACAAGAGGAGGGAGGGAGTTGCGGAGCAACTGTATTATTCATTGATTGACAAAAATAAAATAAAATTAGTCATCATCCAATGGACGCGTGGCACTTGTTAACTTGAGTTATTTTGTTGGATGAGGTCCTGAGGAAACTGAGTTGGTCCCACTCCTTTCCATCGGACAGTCGACATGTAGCCTGTAGGTAGGCTGCGCCCCACAGTACTGCCAATGTGTGATCCAATTATTTTGCGGTTTATCCTTGAGTCATCTGTTTCATCATTTACGTTTGAAATGGATGTCTTCTTTCACGTTTGCTTGTGATTGGATGCCAAACATGAAGAACGACTTCATATTAGGGAAATGTTTTAATTTTAATAGTCAAAGTATTACATAGTGTTTTAATTTTAATAGTTAAAAGTATTACATAGTTGAAGTATTACATAGTGTTACAACATTCTTACTTAGCGATTTAAGCCATGAGATAAGAACTTGACTTTTAGAATTATAAAAACTAAATTGTTACTAGCAGTTGAGTTGTTCATATTGTGAATCGATACGAATATTTGATGACTGAAAGAACAAAAGAAGAGAAAAAGAATATGAGTTTACAAGTTGCCCAAAGCCAATCTAGAAAATTTGTAAGAGAATCAACAATCAAATTAGGAATGCCAAACAATTTTCTTTTTATTTCCCCTTTGGTTTTTTACGTCTATGCTTTCTTCTCACAAAAGAAAACAAATATGAGAGAAACTCAAGTTCGAATCGTCGTTGATAAAAAATTGATCGGGCACATAGTTTACTTGTAGTTCTAGTTGCCAAATTCCAACCCTAGGAAAATCCATGTTGTCAATTATGGATATACTAATGTTAAATCCTTTGTTCTAGACCAATTTTGTTTTTAGTTTTTATCTTCTGAAAGTTAGATGTAAAAAACTCTCCTCTTTATTCCCTTCATACAAGCGACATTCTATTTTAAACTAATACAAACGACATTCTATTTTATTTCCCCTTTGATAGAAGGGGTGTGGTGGGAACATATCTTGAAGTATGGTTACACGCACATTTGCACTTGAAAAATACATAACATAAATTTAATATGCTGCTATTATAGGTTTAGTTTGGATGGTCAAAAACCATAAAACGCACAAACAGCTCGAGTAATGTGTAATTGAACCCTTGAAGTGTTTGTATAAAACTGCTAGTTGTCGGGGTGTTTATTCTAATATACTATACTATTTTATAAACTGCTTGCTAGTCACTACTCTTCCAATGCCTATCGACCTTCTGGCAAACTCATGGTCATTGTGTTTTGGGAAAAAATGGTAGGCATTTTCGAAGAGTGAGCATGACTAGAATTTCTGTGTGTTGAAAAGGCAGGTTCTTTGGAAGGTGGAAGAGATGTAGATTCATTGCCCTGCAGCATACGAATTATCGAAGACATTGTTGGTCGATCAACTGGAGTTTCTTGAACACACAAAAACCCTACATGGATACACTTCAAAGCTTCATCGAGCCGGCATGTTTCCCTTATCGATTCATCAATAACCTCTATTCCTCTTCCATCTTTCCACATCTCCCATGCCTAATAAAAATGTTGAATTTACGGTCATTTGCAAATATGGCAGGCTTAAAAACAAAATGATAATGAGTTAGAGTAATTTTTCAGTACTTACCCATCCAGCAAGAGTTGGTGAATGTTCAAAGCGATAAAAAGCAGCATTCTTCTTTCCGCTTACAATCTCCAACAACAACACTCCGAAGCTGAATACATCTAATTTCTCAGAGAAATGACCATATCTCGCATATTCGGGTCACATGTAACCGCTGCACATGGATGGACAATATGTATAGAAGTAAGCAATAGAACATTACTAGAATGAAAACATGTGCCAGGTATATGTAGACTTACTATGTGCCAACAACCCTATTTGTATTTGCTTCAGTTTGATTCATCCCGAAAATCCTTGCCATTCCAAAGTCTGAAATTTTGGGGTTCAAGGCTCCATCCAATAGTATGTTACTTGCTTTTAGGTCCCTGTGGATGATTTTCAATCTCGAATACTTGTGGATATAAAGTACTCCTTGAGCAATGCCTTCTATAATTTGAAAACGTCTTCCCCAATCTAATTCTCCTTTTTCAGATGCATCTGATTGGACAAACCGTGAAGAAAGATGAGCAAGTGTTTTTCTTTAATTTCATTTTAGATCAAAAGTTGGACACAGTGCATTTGATGTACATGGCATTTAAACACAAGGAAAATAATTTGCAGAAACAAAGAATCAACATGTCATTAGCATATATATATATATATGTATACATACCAAACAAAAGTTTGTCCAAACTCCGATTGGGCATGTACTCGTAGATCAATATCATTTCCTCGTCTTCAAGACAGCAACCCAAGAGCCTAACGAGATTGGTATGTTGGAGCTTGGCAATAAGTTTTAACTCATTCATGAACTCCTGTTGTCCTTGGCCTGACTTTTTTGATAACCTTTTTATGGCTACTTCTTGATTTTCACCCAAAATTCCCTGAACAGAGGAAGAAAAGCGCATAAGAGAAAAGTTTGTAAAAGTACAAAGGAACGGTCGTATTTTTGAAAGGATAAAATTAATTTTGAACACCTTTTTTTCTTTTCACGTCTATATGAAATTTGTTCCGTGATACGTCTTTTTAGAATTATTTGATTTAAAAGTTATAAATAAACAAGGATGTATGAGAAGAAAAATATAATAGTTTTTAAAGTACACAATGGAATTGTCACCTTGTAGACAGGGCCAAATCCTCCCTCTCCGAGTTTATTAGCTTCGATGAAATTGTTTGTAGCAGCTATTATAGCCCTTAAACCAAAGATAGGCAGTTCTGCATCGTTCTTTTCACCATTTCTTTTCCTATGCTCTCTTTTCTTTTCCAATGTTTTCTTCAGTAAGTAATAGCCAAAAATGACAACCAGCAAACCTGTGATTATTGAGACAATTGCAATCACAACACCAACATTCAATCCCTTGTTACTTTGAGAACTCTCTAACTCAGAAGCTGCAAGTCTGAGGTATAAAGTTCTTCCCTGGTCGTCACTTGATGTTGGTTGTTGCAAATCCAAGAGTTCTCCGTTCCAAATCGAACATCCGCTGCTGTCATAAGCATAAGCAGTGCAAGAACAGCCTATAAGGCAGAACACTTCACATTCGGTAATACTCCTAACCTCCATAGTGTAATTATTTTTAGGCAATGACATGGTACGAAGTTGAAGAAACCACTCTGGCTTTCCGCTCGCACTAGTAGCATTTCCACAATGCAGATCGGTTTTTCTCGAACACCCACCAGAGTAATCCTTTAAATCCCAATCTCTCTTCACCTTCGGCTCAAAACCTTCCAAGCAATTACAGGCGAGGGGGCTTACCTCATTGCAACTTCCGAAGGCCCCACACAAATCATAAACTTCGCATTGCTTTCTCTGTTGAGACCAAACCAAATTCCATTGCGTGGAATTCTCCATCCATGTCAGCTGTTGAATCTGGCCCGAAGTAAGCATCACGAATCGAGATATTCTACTAGGATCATAAATAGAATAGGTGAAATAACTTTCTGTTGCGTTCGTAACATAGCTGAGGTTGTATATTTTTGTATTGAACCCTGTACTAACCAAGCGGAAAACCCTTAATTTTGCGTCCCATGACCCACTAGTCCAATTCTGCCTAGACCTATTCCACATTATGAAAAACGCACTGCTTCCGTTCGGGTCTAACTCGAGCGAGAAAAGACCCGGTGCAGGATCCTCCGAACTCTTCCATGAAGTAAGAATTTGGGTTTGTTTGGTAACATTGTTAAACCCAATTCTACCTCCTGGCAGCCAAGTATGCGTTGGATGATCAAAGCTTTGCCATAACAGCTCTGATAAATTATTACTAGACCCGGCTCTCAAGACCAGGTTTCCGGTATCCAAAAGAAGTGCAGTGGCGGAGGAGGAGGAGGAGGTTAAATTCGTTGACCAAATGAGCTCTTTGGACTCGTTAAGCAGGACTAAATTACCATCTGAAATCATTAGAACCGAAGAAAATATATCGGAAACTGGTTTTTCCCTGTTTGCCACCCAAACAATGGTCCTCTCGGATACTACTCGGTCGGTGTACCATATGCCTATGTAGAAGTTTGAAAGGTTACCTGGTTTGAAGAAACCGAGCTCAAAAATCCCACCTGAAATGGTTTGATTGCCCGAGAGAGATTTGTTTTCGCTGATGGTGGCAGCTGCTAGGTAAACATGGTACTCGAGAAATGCACATAATAAAATAACGGAGAACACGAACTTTGAGTTTGGTTTGGTATTCATGGCTGCACAAAGAATTCAGCAGGCAGGCAAAGATTTACCGTATGCATGTTACTGGAACTTAACCTATATGCCCTTTTTGCGATGATCATTGCAAGTCAACTAAGTCAACTATTCAACCCTTCACATACGGTTCATTAGCTGGAAAATGAACAAAGTCTTTGGAAACTTAAATGCATGGAAAGGGCATCAACATTGGCCTCCCTCTGTCAAAGCTTCTGGTAGTATTACGGTTCCGTTCAAATTCTTCAATACTCTACGGTTACGGTTTTGTTCAAAATTTTCAGTACTCTACAGTTACGGTTATGTTCAAATTCATCAATACTCTATAGTCTACAATGTTAAACCCTGGAGGCATCACATATCTAAAACCCTGGAGGCAAAGATTTACCGTATGCATGTTACTGGAACTTAACCTATATGCCCTTATTGTGATGATCATTGCAAGTCAACTAAGTCAACTATTCAACCCTTCACGTACGGTTCATTAGCTGGAAAATGAAAAAAGTCTTTGGAAACTTAAATGCATGGAAAGGGCATCAACATTGGCCTCCCTCTGTCAAAGCTTCTGGTAGTATTATGGTTCCATTCAAATTCTTCAATACTCTACGGTTACGGTTCTGTTTAAAATTTTCTATACTCTACAGTTACGGTTATGTTCAAATTCATCAATACTCCAAAATCCGAGAAGAGATGGAGGTATGAGTTAATATTAGAACATGTTCGAGTTAGATTGCTTCAACTTCAAGCTAATGTACCATACTAAGCACTCATGTTTACTGCAACTGGTAATGCTAGGATGACCAAATTTCTAAACCAAATTGTTTAAATTAAATAATGTGGAACAAATGGGAAATAAGCACATTATTAACACTCAAGTAAAAATCCAATCATCAACATCCACATCATTCGGTTACAAAATTTGGTTTAGAAATATGGTCTTTCTAGCATTACTCTAATACAAATTTTGGTTCATGTGTTAGTGATGCTCTGAGCTTAAATGTTGATAATTATCATAATCTTTTCCGATCCATACAAGTTTAACTAACAAAAATTGATCACAAAAACAAAATATATGCTAAATTTTTCAAATTCCGATTACAACAAAGTTTACAACATTCATAGACAATTAGACGTCCGTTTTTGGCCTGAATTCCAATAAAAAAATTTGTACAATCTGAACCCATCAAGACATGATTAATCGAAGGTAATGATTTTCGCATGCCATTTTCTCCACCAAACATCCTCTTGTTTCGATCCTTGTTTGTACCAATTGATCCTCCTGCAAACAAATTAATCAGTACACAATCTAAATCCTCCAACAACAAATTGATTAGCAGGGCTTTGCGTTTGCCTGCCGATTTCTTTAATTCCAGCTCGGCCGTGAAATGCGCTGGGAACAGAAGATAGAAAAAGGTCCATGTAGCTGCTAATTTGATTGAATTCGAAGGCCATAATCATAGAGAAAAATAATCCACATACGAAGCCAAAAACGGCTGGGGAGAGGAAAGGTTCCACTTTCTAGGGTACTCAGTGGAGACGGGATGGGGCCTATAGATTTTAGAAATTATTCACTATATAAATTTCTAGGGTACTCAGTGGAAACGGGGTGGGGCCTGTAGGCTACTGAGCATACATTTTGGAGTCTATTTTCTCTAATTAAATAAAGTCAGCCTAGCTAGGACTCCAAAACAAACATTTGCAGTTTATTTTTCTCAGTAACCAAACAAAGTCTAGCGTCTGATGGCTGAGAAAACTGAGATTCAAAGAAAAATTTAGATTCAGAGCTTATGAGCTATGACATTTTGCTTAAACTAGGAAAAAAATGATGCTTCATTGAAATACAACCAAAACTAAAAAAGAATGTGTCTTTATACGCTATGATAGAAAATATTTCAACCCAACTCATTTTCTCGTCATGCATGCATTTTCTCAGAAGCCAAACAGATCGAAAAGAAAATAACATGGTAAGCAAGAAAACTGAGAACCTGATAGTACAGACTACAGAGCACCGGAAGCTTTGAGGCAACAGGGTGGGCAGCCATTGAAAGCTCTTGTGCTCTGGTGAAGAAGGACAAGATCGTCATTTGGGAGTTGACCAGAATTCAGCGGCTGATCAAGTGAGAAGAGACTGGTCCTCAAATCACTCAACAAGAGAAGAGAGTGAGTTGCGGAGCAACTGTATTATTCATTCATTAACTAAAATAAAATAAAATAAGTCATTATCTAACGGACGCGTGACACTTGTTAACTTCAGTTATTTTGCCGGATGAGGAAATTGAGTTGGTCCCACTCCTCTCCTCAGAAGAGATTTTTCAACGTGACTGTCACACGGAGTGGTACACCACGTGTCATTATATAAATTGTGAGATATGTGTGTTAAAAAGTTAATAACATAAAAAATAAAATTTCCCACCACTTACATGAAAACACATGATGTACCATCCGTATTCCCGTCACAACTAAAATTTTTTCCTCCCTCGGACAGTAACGTGGTTTCATGTTGTTGGTAGGCTGCATCCTACAACTGACTTTTCTGACACGTGACGTACTATATAGTATTGCCAATGTGTGATGCGATCCAATTATTTTGCAGTTTATCCTCGAGTCATCAGCTCCATCATTTACGTTTGAAATCAATCGATGCTGTCTTTCACATTTGCTCATGTGTGGATGCAAAACGTGAGGAACGGTGTGATTCTGGGAAATGTTTTAATATTAGTAGTTAGAGTATTACGTGGCGTTATCAATTATCATCATGATCCGTATACATGTAATTTTATCAAAATTAACACAATACTAACACATGCAATAATTAACCTGATGTTCCCGTCCCATGCAATAATTTTTAAAAAATCAGGGAATAAAGTAAGCAGTGGCCAATGAGCAACGAACAAGACCACCTTCCACTCCCACCAGCATGATCTATCCAATGCTTACTAAGCCACATTATTTATCACTTTTGATTGAACATGAATTACTTGCCAAACTAACCAGGGGTTCTCTTTTGCATTGTGTGCAGAGTTTTAGTAGCGTCTGATAGGATTTTTATCACTTACAAAATAGGGATAAAAACACTTTAAAATACTTGCAAGAGTACAATATTATCGTTGTATAACAACTCAAGCAAGATCGTTTTCCACAGGGATTGAAAGAATAATTTATATTTAAACTAATCCTTAGCTAATTATTTATAACAAAGATTCAAAAAGGTTGATTTTGGAATTTAAAATAATAAAAACGAATTTAAATAAAATATAATTAAATAATTGACAAAGTAAAGAAAGCAAAAGACAAAGGTTTTGGAAAACAATTTAAACACTAAGGTTCTACCGTCATCATTAACAATCTTATGCAATTTTACCAATTACTTATGAATTTCTACATACATGCTTTGAAGGTTAGGCTTTCCTAATACAGATTTTCCTCGTGATGTTTAAGCGAAAACGTATATCTAACATGTAACCCTTCTGTGATGTTCAAATCAAATATAAACATGCAAGACTCATTAAACTTTGTGAAAACCCTTTGAAAAACCATGCAACCCTTAAGAGCGTGATCATCGCCTTAAGTGAACTTACAATTACTAATCACTAGAAGCCCTTCTCAATTTCAGGGTGATGTTCCAACAGAAATTGCATCAAATTACTTGTCTAAAAACTCTAATGGTCGCAAATCACTAAGATAATTAGATAATTTAATCGCGGTGATTAATACTTCAAAGCAAGCATGCATTCATTCATAAGCAATTTAATAAAATCATATATTCATGCTAAGGCTCAAGACACCACCCTAGCAAAAGAACTAGTTACGAACAATCATAATAAAAACTAAAGAAAATATATTAACTAGAAAAAAGATTGAAAACACCTTGTAGATAAAAAGTCTGAAGTTCTCCAAAATAATGCGTCTCCTCCCAATGTTTCATCCTCAACCCTAATGACTAAAAAGCCTTATTTATACTACTCCAAATTAAAACCCTCATAGAAAAAGGTTTTCCAAAAACTAGAAAATAAAATAATAAAATGATAACTAGGAATTACATTCCTATTCTGACTAGAAAATCTGCCCGGCATATAAATAGCCACGTTTCTGGACCTTCAGGGCACCAAAACAGGCCCAAAACGACTCAAATTAAAGATTATGACCTCCTCTTCAAGTTCCAAGAAGAGCCCAAGTCCAAAATCCATCATCTTTCAGCCCAAAAGTCACAAATAAATTCTGCAACCCAATTTGCCAGCACTGCACGCTTGACATAAATTAATTCACCATGATCAGATGCTTCGGAATAAAATTATGAAATTTTGATACAACCTTCTTGACAGATTCACGACGCTCCAACTGGAATCACTCAAAAATTCTACCGTTTGAATACTTTATGCTCAGAACAAGTTAGCATGTCCTACGTTAAAAATACATAACAAAGCATCAAAATCTCACCAAAATAATAACCAAAATATACCAAGAATAGGGAATAATATATAGTATAAAATTGACCCATCAACGTCACTTACCCAATGAACATTGTTTACGTTTTTACAATAAAAGATCGACACATGACACATTTCGTTAGATAAGATGAGACTATCTCTCCACAACAAGAAGCATAAGTACCCTGCCTCCATTTTGCATCAAAATGGGTAACTTCACAATTGTAGGGATCCAAAATATACGGGAAACCAAATCAGGCAGAAAAAAAGTAACAAGAAACAATGCTACCAACCTTATCGACAACATTCTTATTTAGCAATTTAACCCATGAGACAAGAACTCGACTTCTAGAATTATAAAGACAAAATGTTGCTAAACTAAATTGTTATTGGCGGTTGGACCATTCGTATTGTGAATCGATATGAATGTTTGATGACTGAAGAACAAAAGAAAAGAGAAAGAATATGACTTTACAAGCTGCCCAAAGCCAATCGAGAAAACTTGTAAGAGAATCAACAATCATATTAGGAATGCCAAATAGTTTTCATTTTATTTCCCCTTTGGTTTTCACGTCTATGGTTTCATCTCACAAAGGAAAACAAATACGAGAGAAACTCAAAAGAAGAAAGTTGAAGCAAAAAAACTAAGCCCCAAAACTGACACAATTTATTTGTACGCCCTCTATATTATACCATATTCATATTGTCTCTCTCAAACACAAGTTTGGTCTTGATTCTTTTTCTTTCTGCTTTAGCCGAAACCACAAAAGCTAGTCCCGATAAAGAATCAACACAACCATGGGTTTCAAGGTTGTGGAGAACAATAATGTCGAAACTGGCAGCGGAGCTTTATTCGAAATCAAACTGATGTCCTTACTGTAAAATTTGAAGTGTTCGCTGAATGGTTTATTTTCCAATAGTTCATTCATACAAGGATACAAGCTTTATACAATCAGATGCAGCCTATTCTAGGTAACAAATCTCTAATTACAAGTTGATTGCAATCTGGTCCTATGATAGCTCTAACCAGATCATTGACTATTTACATTCCCTACAATCATGTTTAACCAAATTTACTTTCCTTGAACACTCCCCCTCAAGTTGGAGCGTGGATGTCAAGAACGCCTAACTTGCGGAGAAGCAAATGGAAAGCAGGTGTTCGTAGTGGCTTAGTAAACAATTCAGCCACTTGTTCCCCAGTGTGCACATAGGCTGTCTTGATTTCTCCTCTTTGAATCCTCTCACGAATGGTGTGGCAATCAAGCTCAATGTGTTTGGTACGCTTGTGGAACACAGGATTCACTGCAATGTGTAACGCAGCTTGATTATCACAAAACAGCTTCACCGGACTAGGATGGGTTATTTGCAAATCCTTCAATAAGTATCTCAACCACGTGAGTTCACAAGTTGCTGCAGCCATGGAACGGTACTCTGCTTCGGCAGATGATCGTGCTACCGTGACCTGTTTCTTGCTCTTCCAAGATATGAGTGAGTTGCCTAGGAAAATGCAATAACCTGTAACTGAACGGCGAGTAGTCGGACATCATGCCCAATCCGCATCACAATAGCCAATCAAATTTAGCTTACTTTGAGAAGAAAATAGCAAACCTTGTCCAGGGGCATTTTTAAGGTATCGAAGAAGTCTATGTGTTGCGTCAAGATGATGTCGTCTAGGTTCCTGCATGAATTGACTCAAGGTGTTGACGGCATATATGATTTCCGGTCTTGTGATTGTCAAGTATATTAATTTCCCAATCATTCGTCGGTATTGCGTAGGATCTTTGAGAGGATCACTACCAGTGGGTAGTAGCACTAAATCAGGTTCCATTGGGACCTTTGATGGTTTCGCACCAAGTAAACCCGCCCCTTCCAGTATGTCAAGTGTGTACTTGCGTTGACTGATGGTAATGCCAGCTTTGGACCGTGCAACTTCAACTCCGAGAAAGTACTTTAGGGGTCCAAGGTCTTTAATTCGAAAGCAGTGGCTAAGGAATTGCTTGAGATCATTGATTGCTCTATCATTATTTCCTGTAATAACCATGTCATCAACATATAATAAAACAATGGTAATGGAGCTGCCAGAGACCTTGGTAAACAAGGAATAATCCGCCCGAGATTGTGTGAATCCAATGTCATGGATGACAGAGGAAAATTTCTGAAACCAACTGCGGGATGCTTGCTTAAGTCCGTACAAAGACTTTTGGAGTCGACATACAACATGCTCCCTCTGTCGACGGTAACCAGGTGGAGGCACCATATACACCTCTTCGTGGAGTTCACCGTGAAGGAAAGCGTTCTGCACATCCATCTGATGTAAGGGCCAATGACGAACGGCAGCAACAGTCAATAAGCATCGCACAGTGATCAGCTTAGTAATAGGGGCAAAAGTTTCTTTGTAATCGATCCCCTTTCGTTGAGTAAAACCCTTGGCAACGAATCGGGCTTTGTACCGCTCAATTGTACCATCTAAATTGTATTTTATTTTGAAAACCCACTTGCATTTAATGGCACGATGACCAACAAGCAGAGAGACCATGCTCCATGTCTGATTGTCTTCGAGAGCTCGGAGTTCAGTGTTCATAGCAGCAACCCAATTAGGGTCATGGCGGGCTTGGTCATAGGATGTGGGTTCCATCTGATAAGAAACATTATGGATGAAGGTATGATGAGCAGGAGATAAGGAGGCATAAGAGACATACCGGTGGAGGGGATGGCGGGTGCTGGACACGGAGGAAGAGGCGACGCCAGGCGCAAGCAAAACAGCATGATGGGCCACATAATCTTTGAGATAGGCAGGGGGTCGTGTCAGGCGGGATGAGTGTTGAATGGGAGGGTGTAGAGACGGTACAGGTGGGGGGACAGGTAAGATGAGAGAATAGGTGGCAGGAGTGGGTGAGGTTGGGACAGTCTCGGGTAGGGATGGGGAAGGTGTTAGAGTTTGGGAAACTGGGGATGGTAAAGTGGGAGGTTGGGTCAAGGCATCTGGATTTGGACTAGGATGATGTGGGCCGGGAGTGAGTTGACTGGGTAGAGTGGGTAATGAGTCTGGAGAAATAAGGGGAAGAACGAGATAATCATCCTCATGTTCAGGTGTTGATTGGGAAAAGGGAAAAATTGTTTCATGGAAGTGGACATCACGGGAAGTAGAGATTTGATGCGTGTCGAGGTCATAAACACGATAACCTTTTTGACCAAGGGGATATCCAAGGAAAAGACAACGGCGAGCACGAGGGTCAAACTTGTGTTTTGGGTGAAGGTTGGTGACATAACAAAGACATCCGAACACGCGAAGGTGAGAGTAATTGGGCAAGTGACCATGTAAAAATTCGTAGGGAGATTTATGGAATAATAAGGGTGTGGGAATGCGTTTGATGAGATAGCATGCGGTTTGAACACTATCTCCCCAAAATTTTAGTGGTAAATTGGCTTGGAACCGAAGTGCACGCCCAATGTTCAAAAGATGTCGATGTTTACGTTCAACAACCCCGTTTTGTTGAGGGGTGTGAACGCATGAATACTGGAAAATGGTGCCATGGGTGTCTAAAAAAGTGCGCATGGAGAGGAACTCTCCACCATTGTCAGCGCGTAGAATTTTGATGTTTTTTGTGGAATTGAGTCTTGACCCAAAAGAAGAATGATTTCAATAGTGTTTGTGTATCGGATTTAAAACGCATAAGGTGTACCCATGTAAAACGAGTAAAATCATCCACGATGGTGAGAAAATAACGTGTCTCGGAATATGTGGGAACTTTGTGGGGCCCCCAAATGTCACAATGAATTAAGTCGAAAGGTGCAGTGGATTGAATTGAACTAGAAGTAAAAGACAATCGAGTTTGTTTTGCCAAAGGACAAACTTCACAAACATGTTTGGAATCGAACATGATTTCTGGAATTGTTTTTGACAAAAAATGTAAACGGTGTGTAGAGGGGTGGCCTAAGCGTTGATGCCAAAGACTGGTGGTGCGGCTAACATGGTTGGTAAGATGGGGATTTTGACTTGGCGTAAGGTAATAGAGCCTATTAAATTGCTTGCCCAGGCCAATCGTCCTCTTCGTATCCATGTCCTGTATAACACAAAAATCCGGAAAGAATATTACGATACAGTGGAGAGCCAATGTGAGTTTACCCAAAGACAATAAATTGACACGAAATTTTGGAAGATGAAGAACTCCATCAAGTAATAACTCATGTGATATTTTTACGGATCCAATACTCTTAATGTCTGTCGTTCCCCCATTTGGTAATCCCACAAAATCATTTTTAGCATCAATCTGATTGTGTGTTAATGGTGAATGTGATATGTGATCAGATGCCCCGCTGTCTATAATCCAGTAAAGGGTTGAATGCAAGTCATGTTCCGTCATATTACATGTGGGTGTGACAATACCTGTTGCATTCGCAAGTGGAGGAATTTTACCGTTTCCAGATCGAAGCAAGGCAAGAAGTTGATGGTACTCTTCGGTTGTGAATGTTGGCTCGTTGGAAGATGTGGCCTTGGTCGCGTTGGTATGGGTGGCTTGTGATTGAGGTGTTTCGACATTGTGGGCTGTTGGATTTGGGCGTTTGTTTCTGGGCAACACATGTTTCCCATGCCATTTATGACCTTCAAGAAACCCAATAAGAAAGTAGCAGCGCTCTACGGAATGTGAGCCATCACAGTAGCTGCATTTGAAGGCTTTGCGTGAACTGGAACTACCAGGTGCAGACCATCCCTTTGGCGTGGTGGACCGATGTGTTTGCATCGCGTGGCCAGCAGGTTCACGATGATTTGCCACATCCATTTGGCGTTCGTGTTGCAGAACCAACCCGTGGACACGTCGAGTATCAGGGAGTGGATTTATCATTAAGATGGAGCCTCGTATGGTTGAGTAAGTCTCGTTCAAGCCCATTAAAAATTGCATGACTTTCTCTTTTTCCTCCCTTGCTACACGAGTCTTGGATCCCTCACAATTGCAAGCAATTGGTTCATAATACGAAGCCAATTCATCCAAGAGAGCCTTTAACTGGGTGTAATAGTCTGAAACAGATAGTTGTCCTTGTCAGTGTTCAACGATTTCTTGTCGAATTTGGTAGATCCTGGAATCGTTTCCTTGCGAGAATCAATCCTCAAGATCCTTCCACGCTGCGGATGCAGATTTGCAGTAGAGTATGCTGCGTGCGATGTTGCCTTGCACAGACTGCCAAATCCATGACAAGACCATGTCGTTGCATCTCTGCCAAATTGAAAATTTGGAGTCTGTAATTGCAGGGCACTTGATTGATCCATCAATGAACCCAAGTTTGTTCTTGGCATTGAGGGCAATGCGCATAGATCGACTCCACTGTCCGTAGTTGTGTCCGTCGAGGAGTTGTGAAACCAAGATGAGACTTGGTGAATCTGAGTGGTGTAGGATGAGAGGGTCGGATGCATGTGGCACCATCTCTGCTGATTTTTCATCACCCATGTTGGTTGTGTGTGTTGGAAAAAATTTGGGTTCTGTTTGTAGCGGAAGTGGAATGGACGCCTAGAGTCACCAGGATCGGTGCTCTGATGCCTTGTAAAATTTGAAGTGTTCGCTGAATGGTTTATTTTCTAGAAGTTCATTTATACAAGGATACAAGCTTTATACAATCAGATGCAGCCTATTCTAGGTAACAAATCTCTAATTACAAGTTGATTGCAATCTGGTCTTATGATAGCTCTAACCAGATGATTGACTATTTACATTCCCTACAATCATGTTTAACCAAATATACTTTCCTTTAACACTTACTGGTGCTAATTGTAACCAAACCGACTCTTACATTGGTGGTAATCGGACTCCAATTTATGTTATTAACGCCATTAGAGTGGTGCATTCGTTGGTTGATCCATACTGCTATGTTGGTTTGTTTTGTAGTTGTAGCTTGTAAGTGAAACTATCCTAGGTCCTTCAATTTTCTAGATCGAAGTGATATTCACTAACTGTCTATTTATATTCACTAACAGTTTGTTTAATTGATTTATTATTGACTTGATCTGCAGGGTGCATTCAATTCCTCTGTAGTTTGAGCAGACTGGTGAAGGTGTTCCAGCTCGACAATGGGACTGTTGAGGATTCGAATCCAATTATTCTTGCAGGCCAGCAACCCCTCTTCTCGCCAAAAGCCCATCATCACCAACCCATTCCTCTTGTAAAAAAAACTTAAGTTTAACATGATCGGGCGCATCAAGTGTGTAATGATATTTTCTTTCAATATTAAAAGAGGCATCAAGTTCAAATCCTCACCGATAAAAAATTGATCGACTTGCCATTCGGTAGATTCTATATGATGATTGTCAACTTTTCCATTCCAACCCTAGGAAAATCCATGATGTCAATTACGGATATGGTAATGTAAAATCCTTTGTTCCAGACCCTCTGTTTTTTTTTTAGTTTTTGTCTTCTGAAAGTTAGAAGATGTAAAAAAATTTCCTCTTTACTCTTTGATACAAGTAGGCATGGCAAACGGATCGTGTCTGTCGTATTCGTGTCGTTTTCGTGTAATATCTATTATCTTAACGAGTCGTGTCGTGTCACACTCGTTATTTTAACAGGTTCTTAACAGGTCATGTCACTTTACCCAACAGGTAAAGTGACCCGACCCGTTATGACCCGTTAAGAAAAATATTTTATTTTCTTAAATTTGCACATACCACACATTGCCACATAAAAATTACTTCAAAATATTAAAACACATTTGTCGTTTAAGTATTACATCTACACTTGAAAATAAGAGCCTAATAAACAAACATCCATACACTACTAGTCTATTATAAAATATTAAATGTGCAAGGAATGTAAAACGAAAGAGTTTTTCTTTCCAAGGTTGTGAAGCCTTTCTCAAAAGTTTAAACCTTGCGAATGGAACTCAAAGCTTGCATGTTATTCATTTAACAAAATCTTCAATTTTCATCGATCATCATGCATAAGATTTTGTGGTATCCACTAGTGTAAATATTTTAAATTGAAGATCGAATTCATTTATTGTATTCATATAGGGTCAAGGAGTGTAGCTGTTAAAAATCACCAAAATCAGAGTTAAAATAACCGTGCAATCGTGATTTTTCGTTGATAATCGTTGAAAAGTTTTGTCCCGTTATTTGATATCTGAATGTTTGTTTTTTGCAATTTTTGGCGTATGCGATCTTGAAGCAAATACAAACAAGTTTGGCGGTTGGATCATTAAATTATTTTCGTAGAATGCATATCCCATCATAACGATAAATTCACTAACACTTAGAGTTTATTAATACTTTCATTAAGTATAACATAAGATTTTGTGATTGGGTAAATATTTTAAATTGAAGATAGAATTCATTCATTGTATTCATATAGGTTCAATGAGTGTAACTGTAAAAAATCATCAAAATCGAAGTTAAAATAACCGTTAAATCATTGATTTTTCGATGATAACTGTCGAAAAGTTTTGTCTCATTACTTGATCTCTAAATGTTTGTTTTTTTCAATTTTTGGCGTATGTGATCTCGAAGTACATACAAACGACGGTTGGATCGTTGAAACTAGTTTCATAGAATGCATATGCCATCAAAACAATAGATTCACTAACACTTAAGAGTTTATTCATACTTTCATTAAGTATAACATAAGATTTTGTGGTATCCATTAGTGTAAGTATTTTTAATTGAAGATCGAGTTCATTCATTGTATTCATATAGGGTCAAGGAGTGTAGTGTAAAAAAATCATCAAAATCGGAGTTAAAATAACCGTTAAATCGTGATTTTTCATTGATAATTGTCGAAAAGTTTTGTTCCTTTACTTGATCTCTGAATGTTTTTTTTTTTTGCGCTTTTTAGCTTAAGTGATCTCGAAGCATATACAAACAAGTTTGACGGTTGGATCGTTGAAATTAATTTCGTAGAATGCGTATCCCATCAAAACGATAGATTCACTAACACTTCAGAATTTATTCATACTTTCATTAAGTATATATAACATAAGATTTTGTAGTACCCACTAGTGTAAATATTTTAAATTGAAGATCAAGTTCATTCATTATATTCACATAGGGTCAAGGAGTGTGGCTGTAAAAAATCATCAAAATCAGAGTTAAAATAATCGTTAAATCATGATTTTTTGTTGATAACCGTCGAAAAGTTTTGTCCCGTTACTTGATCTCTGAATCTTTGTTTTTTGCAATTTTTCATGTATGCAATCTCGAAATATATACAAACAAGTTTGACGGTTGGATCGTTGAAACTAGTTTCGTAGAATGCATATCTAATCAAACAATAGATTCACTAACACTTAAGAATTTATTCATACTTTCATTAAGTATAACATAAGATTTTATGGTATCCACTAGTGTAAATATTTTAAATTAAAGATCGAGTTCCTTAATTGTATTCGTATAGGGTCAAGGAGTGTAGCTGTAAAAAATCATCAAAATCTGAGTCAAAATAACCGTTAAATCGTGATTTTTCATTGATAACCGTCGAAAAGTTTTGTCCCGTTACTTGATCTCTGAATGTTTTTTTTTGTAATTTTTCGTGTATGCGATCTCGAAGTATATACAAAAATGTTTGACGGTTGGATCGTTGAAACTAGTTTCGTAGAATGTGTATCCCATCAAAACAATAGATTCACTAACACTTAAGAGTTTATTCATACTTTCATTAAGTATAACATAAGATTTTATGGTATCCACTAGTGTAAATATTTTAAATTGAAGATCGAGTTCATTCAATGTATTCGTATAGGGTCAAGGAATGTAGCTGTAAAAAAATTATCAAAATCGAAGTTAAAATAACCGTTAAATCGTGATTTTTTGTTGATAATCGTTGAAAAGTTTTATCCCGTTACTGGATCTCTGAATGTTTGGTTTTTACAATTTTTGGCGTATGCTATCTCGAAGTATATACAAACATGTTTGACGGTTGGATCGTTGAAACTAGTTTCATAGAATGCGTATCCCACCAAAACAATAGATTCACTAACACTTAAGAGTTTATTCATACTTTCATTAAGTATAACATAAGATTTTGTGGTATCCACTAGTGTAAATATTTTAAATTGAAGATCAAGTTCAGTCATTGTATTCATATAGGGTCAAGGAGTATAGCTATAAAAAATCATCAAAATCAGAGTTCAAATAGTCGTTAAATCGTGATTTTTCGTTGATAATCGTCGAAAAGTTTTGTCCCGTTACTTGATATCTGAATGTTTGTTTTTTGCAATTTTTGGCGTATGCGATCTCGAAGTATATACAAACAAGTTTGAAGGTTGGATCATTGAAACTAGTTTCGTAGAATGCGTATCCCATCAAAACAATAGATTCACTAATACTTAAGAGTTTATTCATACTTTCATTAAGTATAACATAAGATTGTAAATATTTTAAATTGAAGATCAAGTTTAGTCATTGTATTCATATAGGGTCAAGGAGTGTAGCTGTAAAAAATCATCAAAATCGAAGTTAAAATAACCGTTAAATCGTGATTTTTCGTTGATAACTGTCGAAAAGTTTTGTCTCATTACTTGATATCTGAATGTTTGTTTTTTGCAATTTTTTGCGTATGCGATCTCGAAGTATATGCAAACAAGTTTGACGGTTGGATCGTTGAAACTAGTTTTCGTAGAATGCATATCCCATCAAAATAATAGATTCACTAACACTTAAGAGTTTATTCATACTTTCATAAAGTGTAACATAAGATTTTGTGGTATCCACTAGTGTAAATATTTTAAATTGAAGATCGAGTTCATTCATTGTATTCGTATATGGTTAAGGAGTGTAGCTGTAAAAAATCATCAAAATCGAAGTTATAATGACCGTTAAATGGTGATTTTTCGTTGATAACTGTCACATCCCAGCCCGGGGGGACCACTTTTCGGGCCCATTCCACTACCGTAGCACAATATTGTCCGCTTTGGGCCCCGACCACACTCTCACGGTTTTGTTTCTAGGAACTCACACGAGAACTTCCCAGTAGGTCACCCATCATGGGAGTGCTCTCGCGCGTTACTTGCTTAACTTCGGAGTTCCCATGGAACCCGAAGCCAGCGAGCTCCCAAAAGGCCTTGTGCTAGGTAGAGATGAGAATATACATATAAGGATCACCCCCTAGGCGATGTAGGATGTCACAATCCACCCCCCCTTAGGGGCCCGATGTCCTTGTTGGCACACCACGACCAGGGTTAGGCTCTGATACGAAATTGTCACATCCCGGCCCGGGGGGACCACTTCTCGGGCCCGCTCCACTACCGGAGCACAATATTGTCTGCTTTGGGCCCCGACCACGCCATCACGGTTTTGTTTCTGGGAACTCAGACGAGAACTTCCCAGTGGGTCACCCATCATGAGAGTGCTCTCGCGTGCTACTCGCTTAACTTCGGAGTTTCTATGGAACCCGAAGCCAGTGAGCTCCCAAAAGGCCTCGTGCAAGGTAGAGATGAGAATATATATATAAGGATCACCCCCCTGGGCGATGTGGGATGTCACAATAACCGTCGAAAAGTTTTGTCCTGTTACTTGATCTCTGAATGTTTGCTTTTTGTGATTTTTTGCTGATGCGATCTCGATGCATATGCAAATAAGTTTGACGGTTGGATCGTTGAAATTAGTTTCATAGAATTTGTATCCCATCAAGTTCAATGGTGTGTGTGTATATATATATATTAAGTAGATTTAAATTTATTTATTTTGTACGTATAACACTTAAGAAATTGAATGACATGTATATTTAACCGATCCAACGGTCACCAATTTTTAATATTTAATTTAATATATATTATACATATACTAAAACTCAACACAAAAATACTGTTCATTAACTGTAAACGGGCGAAAATGCCCTCCAATTCCTTTGTTATCTGCCTTTTTTAACAGTTAAAAGATGACTTTGCCCTTCGTCTCCACCTGTCGATCACTTCTCAGCTTCTGTCGTTTTCAATGTCATAAATGCCCTCCAATTCTTCTCCATTATGCGTTTGTCCACGCGACGCTCATCGCTCTGCACGACTGCTTCTCGACCTTTCTTCTCGACTTTTCCCTCCGTTCCACTTTTTTCCCTCACAATTCCCTGCTTCTGTCGCTCTTGAACCTCGATTCCTTTCGCTTTCCAAAGCTGCCTTCTCTCCTTCTCCGACCCTGCGAACTTTGTCTCACAAATTACCAACCGCACTTTCTTGCTGAAAAACCACCTAACCTGTAGAAGTTTCTTCGGTTCTTCAGTTGGATTCGGAGAAATTTTTTACCTAGAAAAGCTAGCGTTTCCTGGTGAGTTTTTATGGCTTTCTCAATTTAGGTGTTTCAATTTCTTTTCTGTGATTTTGGATATGCAGATGGGTTTTCTGTTCAAATTTATTTTTTTTTGCGATTTTGAGGGTTTTGTTCGTACCAGCGGATCCTGCGTGTGGGTGTTTAATTCAGCTGCATGTATGTGTTTAATTCGGCTGCATATGGGTTTTTACTTTGGTTTTGTTTTCAGTGTCAGGGGACCCTGGTTTTTCCTTTTTTGCGGTTTTGTAACTCAAGGTGAGCAATTTCAGCTTCTCTTTGGGGCTTTTGTGGAACCAAATTTTTATTTTTTTTCGTATTGTGAAAGTTGAAGACAAAACTCTGTTTAGTTTCCATTTAGTTCATTAATGCATAACTCTGTTTTTCTCTCCTCTTTAAATTCATATATGGAAATAGGAAGTTTAAGAATCTTTGTTCTTGCTAATAGGTTTAATAATAGTGACATTTGAATGATCTTTGTTCCCAGGAAACTGATTTTAAAGAATGGTAGCTGGTGATTCAGAAAATAGTTAGATTTTTTAAAGCTGACACAGGTTTTATGAATATCAGGCTTTGGAGAGTAACAGCCACGAATCCGGGGCTCCGATTGAGTTGGGTTGTTCTTGCAAGGATGATTTGGCCGCTGCCCACAAGAACTGTGCTGGTACTTTGGTTCAAGGTTAAGGGCAACAAGTGAGTAAGTTTCTGTGTCTTTTTTATATATTATATTTTGAGTCGTTTGGTAAATTGTTTGCTAACACGCATAGACAGAAGGAAAAATCGAAGACAGGAATTGTTGGCTATGACGCTTATGCAGAAGGAAAAATCGAAGACAGGACCTCGGTTTTTAGTTTCTTGCATTAGGCAATGTTTATATCTGGGATTTGATAAAGCATACAAATATAATTGTTAAGTCTGCGATATTGCCAGCAGAGCCTACGTATAGTCTTCGACAACCCAAGTTAGAACATCTGTGTATGATCAAATATTGAACTATAAACTACAAATTGTCAGAACCATATACGATTTATATGGAAAGGTGAACCTGGCTGCATTTTGTTGTAGTTTCTGTGAGTTTAAGTCCTATGCTTTTCTATAACCCTATGCTGATTAAGTTTCACAGCATCAGTTGTCATTTACTTATTAAACAGTACGACAGAAATCTCCTCATGGTCTGCAGGAAAGGAAATCTTTTGTGGCTGTAAAATTATTTCATGAAATGAAAACTCAGAAATGTAGACCCAACATATGCATGTATTCGGCTTTGGTAAATGCAATTTCGTATTGTTTGTTTTGTCTTGATATCTTCTTGCTGGTGTGAACGTTATGCCAATCCGATGATCTTGATATTTTCTTTGATGATTTTGGTGCACAGGTGGAAGGTGAGAGAGAGAACTGCAAATCATTTTCTGGAATATTGAGGTGGAAGTTCCTTGAATTGATAATCTGGCCTTTCCCAACTCAAAACAAGTTCTATTATTGTGCTGCACCGGAGTGATGGCAGAGTCCAGACCATATGCTTGCTGGTGGGATAGTCACGTTTCAAGGAATTCAAAACGGCTTCAGGAGAATCTTACAGGTCTTGATTTTTTTCCGTAAAATTTCTCTGTTTAGTAGGACAAAACAAAGGACAGTATAAGACTCCCATGTCCTGTTACTTTTCTTTAAAACTATGATCAATAACATCTACGTTCCCATTTGAACATGAAACTATCTCAAGTTATGTGATCTATGATATTAGCATGATATAATGTCAAGCATATGAAAATGTTTTAAAAGAAATTTTCAGGTCACCGATAAAGAAATGAACGTCTGATTGCTTAGAATTATCTAATTTATTCATTGGCCTCATATGAAAATTCACCTCTTTAAATGTGGGAGCATGGTATTTAGTAATACATTGCCACCACTTTAGGTGTTAACAATAAAGAGTGCAAAAGCGCTGCAGCATGAAATTCTGATGTATGTTAACACCATTATCTTAAATGGGGTTTTTTACTGGATTCCACTCTTAATTTTTCTGTGCTCTTTTTTCGCAGAAGTTTCTCTGATAAGTACTTTACATAAATGCTTTACGAATTTGAGTTTTTATTGTCTGATTATTTTATGCAGAGGTTGTATTAATTTTGTTTTAACTGGAAATTTTGGGGTTTCTTAAGGTACAATGTTATCAAATTCGATTTTTCTAATTTTCGGATTTTGGGTTTTCCAGGGAGTGGAATTTTGGTCTCTGCAAGATTTTTGGGCTTTGAAATGGGTATGTGCTGTTTTTAACGTTTTGGTTCTCGCGTGTTCCTTTCTTTGATTTCTGTTGTCTGTTTGCTTATACGTTACTTTGTGATTCCTTTTTCAAAGTTGGGTGATGAAATCTAGGATTTTTAGTAAATTTTCTGTGTAATTCCAAGTCGAATTGCCACCTGGGTAATCAGGAAAATAAAAAAAAAGAAAAAAAAAAAGAAAGAATTTGGTCTCTGGTTACAACCTCTCTCTCTCCTCTTTCTCTCTCTCTCCAAACCTTAATTTTGAAGTTATCGTGCATATTTTTTTTGGATCAATGTCACCTTTTGATTTGTCTTATGGTTTTATCGTCGTACATCATTGGTCGACTGTCTTTGTTTTCTTCTGCAACATGGAGAGCTGTACAAGGGAATTTTTGCAATTTTATTGCAAAAATATAATGTCAGTTTTCCCTTCTTTGGATACAGCTCAAACCAGGAGCAAGTCTAGTATCCAAGCTCTGCATTCGTTGCATGTAGCACATGAAAAGTCTAAGTATGTAGTAAGCTTTATTTGGCAGGTATTCCCTCAATATTACATTTATAATTGATGCAGTTATCGTTACTCCGACTATTTAGTAAATAATTATTTTCCCCTTTTTGCTTTGAAGAAATAGAATTCTCTTAAGATATTTAAATTTGTTTCATTTATGATGAGGTTGTGTATAAACTGCGTTGGCATTTGTAACTCAATTGTTTACTCGAACATTGTTTATGAAGATTGCAGTTGCATAATCTTTCATATAATTTTCAATCTTGCAGCAACGCGCGGGTACAAATTCTAGTAGCTTAACCAAAGGTAAAGAGGAGTTAGAGCCCAAACAAGCAAATTATGTTCCAACACTTAATACTACAGTTTAATAGTATTTATTTTTATATGTAAGTGAGATGTTTTAGGTTCGATTCTCATCAAAAGCGAATTTGGACCACATTATTGTTCACTTATCTCCTGTGTAGATAATATCGTTTATTCATAAAAATAAAAAAAATTAAAAAAAAAAGTATTGTGATGTGTACAAAATAATACAAAAAATATTATAAAAAACACATAAAAGCATCTAAAGCCTAAATGGAAAAATCCTCCAGAGAGCCCCAATCGGTAAAGGTTCTATACGCCATAAGATTGAAATAAACCATTTTATTGTGCACCGTAAGATTGGAAGAATCAATCTTATACCTGGCCAATTACCAATGGTTGATCAAAGTTCTAGTGTGTGTGTGTGTATATATATATATATATATAATTATTATAGTTTTTAGGGGTATAAAATTGTTAAATTAATATATATATATATATATATATATATAATTATTATAATATTTTTTTAGGGTTTTAAAATTATAAAATTAATATTTTGCTTATTGTGTATTGTGTTATCCACGTGTATACCCGAACCAACCCGTTATCTTAACAAGTGCTTATCGGGTTACTTGATAACAATCCGATTCGTTATCGTGTCGACCCGAACACCTGTTAATTTCGTGTCGTGTCGTATTGGATTATCGGATCGTGTTAGAAATTGCCGAGCCTAGATACAAGTGACACTCTATTTTAAACTAATAAAAATATGGTTGTGCCGAGGAATGAGGTGGTTTGCAGTTGAAAAATACTTTAACATATATTTAATCTACTACTATTGTAGGTTATTTTCTTTTCTCAACTGCTTGCCTGTCACTGCTCTTCCAACGCCTATCGACCTTCTGGCAAACTCATGGTGACTGCATTGGGGGACAAACCAGTAGGCGTTTTAGAAGAGCAAACAGGATTGGAATTTCTGTGTGTTGAAAAGGCAAGTTCTTTGGATGGCGGAAGAGATGTAGATTCATTGCCCTGCAACATATGAATTACCGAAGACATTGTTGGTCGATCAGCTGGAGTTTCTTGAACACACAAAAACCCTATATGGATACACCTCAAAGCTTCATCGAGCCGACATGCTTCCCTTACTGATTCATCAATCACCTCCATTCCTCTTCCTTCTTTCCACAATTCCCATGCCTAATTAAAATGTTGAATTTACAGTCATTTGCAAATTTGGAAGGCTTAAAAATGGAAAGATCATGAGTTGGAATAATTTTTCAATACTTACCCATCCGGCAAGAGTTGGTGAATGTTCAAAGCGGTAAAAAGCAGCATTCTTCTTTCCGCTTACAATCTCCAACAACAACACTCCGAAGCTGAATACATCTAATTTCTCAGAGAAATGACCATATCTCGCATACTCGGGTGACATGTAGCCGCTGCGCATAATTGACAATATGTAGAGAAGTAAGCAATAGAACATTCCTTGAATGAAAACATGTCCCAGATATATGCAGACTTACTATGTGCCAACAACCCTATTTGTATTTGCTTCAGTCTGATTTATCTCGAAAATCCTTGCCATTCCAAAGTCTGAAATTTTGGGATTCAAGGCTCCATCCAACAGTATGTTGCTTGCTTTTAGGTCCCTGTGGATGATTTTCAATCTCGAGTACTTGTGGATATAAAGTACTCCTTGAGCAATGCCTTCTATAATTCGAAAACGTCTTCCCCAATTTAATTCAATTTTTTCAGATGCATCTGATTGGACAAAACACGAAGAAAGATGAGCAAGTGTTTTACTTTTCATTTTAGAAAAAATGTTGGACACAGTGCATAACATGCATCTTGCAGTACATGACATTTGCACACAAGGAAAATAATTTGCAGAAACAAAGAATTAATAAGTCATTAGCGTGTATTTACCAAATAAAAGTTTGTCTAAGCTCCGATTGGGCATGTACTCGTAGATCAATATCATTTCCTCATCTTCAAGACAGCAACCCAAGAGCCTAACGAGATTGGTATGTTGGAGCTTGGCAATAAGTTTTAACTCATTCATGAACTCCTGGTGTCCTTGGCCTGACTTTTTTGATAACCTTTTTATGGCTACTTCTTGGTTTTCAGCCAAAATTCCCTGTACGGAGGCAGAAAAGCGCACAAGAAAGAATTTTTTGAAGTTCAAAGAAAAAAAATCATATTTTCTGAAAGGGGGAATGATTTTTGCACAGCCTTTTTCTCCTACCCACCCCTATTTTTTCCGTCCTTTGATTCTCTTTGGATTTGTTCAATCTAAAGGTCAGAAATAAACAAAGGTGTTCAAGAGAAGAAAAATGTACTTGTATTTAAAGCACATGGTGGAAGTGTCACCTTGTAAACAGGGCCAAATCCTCCCTCCCCGAGTTTATTAGCTTCAGTAAAGTTGTTTGTAGCAGCTACTATAGCCCTTAAACCGAAGATCGGTAGTTCTGTATCATCCTTTCCACCTCCACCTCCAACATCAAATTTACTTTTAGTCTCATTATGGTTCTTCTTATGCTCTCTGTTTTAGTCATACTGTTAGAACACGTTTGAGGGATAAAGACATAGAAAGAGATGAAATCGAGTGGTAGCCGTACCTTTTATTTCCCAAAGTTTTCTTCCATAAGAAATAGCCAAAAATGACAACAATCAAACCAATGATTGTTACGACTATTGCAATCAAAAGGGACGGCTTAATTACACCTGCAAGGAGAAGAAAAAGATTTTGTTGACAACATCAAGATAATGGCTCCAAATAATGATCACTAAGTGCGACACGAATATCATTCTCTTATTACGTTTTTTCTTAATGTCGGAAGCTGCAGCTCTGATGTATAAAATTCCTCCACCATCATTTGCTTCTAATACTTGCAGATTCAAGACATCTCCATGCCACATTGAACATCCATCGCTGCTGCTATAAGTATAAGCAGTGCACTGGCATTCATTTAAGCAGGCTGATCTACAACTTTCGATACTAAGAGCACCTTCATATTGTCTATTTTCAGGCATTAACTCCATATTTACTTTTAGAAACCCGTCTTGCGTAGCATTCCCACACTTCACACTGGTTCTTCTTGAACATCCACCAGAATAAATCTGCGAGTCCCAATCACTCTGCAGGTTTGGCACAAAGCCCTTCAAACATTTGCAGTAGTTCAAGGATGTGGGTTTGCAACTGGAGAAAGTCCCACAAGAAGCATAAACATCACACTGTCTTGGTTGAGACCAAAACAAATTCCACTGCTTGGAATTCTCCAACCATGTTCGTTGCTGAATCTTTCCCGAGGCAGACAACAAGAATTGAGATACAATTTTAGGATTGTTAGGAGAATATGTGAAATAACTTTCATTCTCATTCGTAACATAAGTATAATTGTAGATAGAAACTATCCTCATTTCAGGAATTTGGTTGAAAATGTGCGAACTTTCATCCCATGGTCCGCTGGTCCAATACTTTCTAGACCTATTCCACAATAAGATATATGAACTTCTTTCCTCTGGGTCTGGCTCAAGAGAGTAAAGACCTGGCGCAGGATCCTCCAAATTCTTCCATGAAGTGAGAATTTGGGGATGATTTGTAATTCTGTTGAATCCAAATCTACCTCCTGGTAGCCAAGTGTGGGTTGGATGATCAAAGCTTTGCCATAAAGGCTCTGATGTATTATTACTAGAGCCCGCTTTCAAGACAAGGTTTCCGCTATCCAAAAGAAATGCTTGTACAGAACCAGAATTGGTGGTGGAGTTTAAATTTGTTGACCAAACCGGGGTTTTGGACTCGTTCAAGAGAACTAAATTACCATCTAAGATGCTCAAGACCGAAGAAAATCTATCAAATACTGGTATTTCCCTGTTTGCTACCCAAACAACAGTCATCTCAGATACTACTTGCTTGGAGTACCATATGCCTATATAGTAGTTTGAAAGCTGACCTGGTTTGAAGAAACCTAGCTCAAACATCCCACCTGCAGAGACAATGGTTTGATCGCCTGAGAGAGATTGGTTTTCGCTGATGGTGTCTGCTGCAAGGGAAACATGGGACTCGAGAAATGCACATAATAAAATAACGGAGAACACGAACTTTGAGTTGGGTTTGGTATTCATGGCTGCACAAAGAATTCAGCAGGCAGGCAAAGATTTACCGTATGCATGTTACTGGAACTTAATCTATATGCCCTTTTTGTGGTGATCATTGCAAGTCAACTATTCACATATGAACGAAGTCTCTGTAGAAAATTCAATGTATGGAAAGGGCTTGAACATTGTTCTTCCTCTGGATGAATGAAGTCTTTGTAGATAATGTTGAGAATGAGTCCCACATTGATGAGAGAAGAGACCTTATATGGGCTTAATAAGAGGTTGGGTTTTATGGTGGAACCTCAACTTTCTTCGTGGTATCAAAGCAAGTTTTTCCTCGTATGAAAGTCCAAAAGCCACACGTGCTCATGCGTCACCTAGTTGTTGTCCACGTGTAGTCTTGAAAATTGGTTGGGGCGTGTTAAGATTTGATGATGTGAGGAAAAGATTGTCCCCAATCCATAACTAACAAAAATTAATCACAAAAACAAACAAAGATATGTTGAAAGTTTTCAAACTCCCATTACCACAGAGTTTACAATAACATTCATTTACAAGTGCAAGTCTGTTTTTGGTCTGAACCCATCCATACATGACTAATCCAAGGTAAAGATTTCCAAGGAATTATTATCACTACATAAATTACTTAAAACACAATTCAATTAATAGAGCATACATATCAATTCATCACTAGTCACCTCCAAGGAAATTTAGATGAAATTTAAAAGGTTTTTTTAGCCAAAATGTTCTCTGAAATTTGTATAACTCCTCATTTTGGTCTCTGAAATATGATATCAATAAAATGATAAAAAAAACTCCCAATTTTTGTCAAATCATTTTGACCCATTATTTTCTATATTGAGGATAATTTTGTGTATATTGATTTTTATATACATAATTTTTCACTGTAGGACCAAAATTGAAACCACTTCTATTGATTTTAAATCTTAAAGACCAAAATGAGAAGTTAAGCAAATCTCAAGGATCATTTTGGCTAGAAAGCAAATTTAAAATGAATCAAGAAAATAAAAGAAACACAATAAATGTGATTAGATGTAGTGTTGTTGTTTAACTCCAGTCTTGATCAGTAACACAAGATGAAGCTGATGACAACACTCTAATTTATGAGTTATTTCAGATCCTAAACCTGATCAAAAAAGGATAAGGGTATAGTTGAAACTCAAAACCAACATTTCAACACAACACACAACAAAACCATATGACTGCAATGCCTCAGCTACATCATTTCTGTCAAGGGATGTAGTTTCCACGAG
This sequence comes from Pyrus communis, assembly GCF_041283825.1. Classification (NCBI taxonomy): domain Eukaryota; kingdom Viridiplantae; phylum Streptophyta; class Magnoliopsida; order Rosales; family Rosaceae; genus Pyrus; species Pyrus communis. Next base: position 5,268,741 of record NC_142573.1, on the reverse strand, counting down.
TAGGTTCTACCTGCACAAATGCAGGTTCTCGCTTCCGCCACGCCTCAAACACGTTGGATTGAAACATCATTGAAGCCTAAACATTACTTAATCCTAACAAAATAATAAACATTACTCAGCAAAACAAGCAATTCGCACAAAAACAATGGATTTTGATGCAGTAATTAAGACTTAAAACCTCAGTTAAATCCATTAATGTCATATGCAATGTAGCTTCACCGAGGGGTTCTCCTTGTAAACAAGGTCTCAGCTCCACTACACCTCAAAAAAGCGGATTGAACCATCACAGGCCAAAAGACAAGAAGATATCACCAAAATTTAACACACCAATCACAATCAATTAATAACATACCAAACAACTAATCTAATCTTAGACAGACAACAAACCAAACAAGTAACACAAAGTCATTTTACGAGGAGGGTAAGTAAGATTAAAACCTCAGTTAAATCCATTAAATTCATATGAATGCAGTTTCACTGAGGGGTTCTCCCTGTAAACAGGGTCTCAATTCCACTGCACCGCACCTCGAACAAGAGGATTGAATCGTCAACGGCACCACCAAAAACACAGAAATCCAAAACACTAATTAATAAACAAAAGGCTCAGAGTATGAAACAGCTCTCTCAATCACGAATTTTCTGAAGCAGAACTGGCATAAAGCTGTAAAATTTAGTCATCACTGCCAACATTAATCGACAAAACCCATAAATATCACCACCACAAACCAGCAATAAAAAACTTAAATTGCTCATATCAAGAAATTCAACCATTGATTATCACATTCTACTTCATCGATTGCTCTCAGAAGCGCGAATAATTTGTAATCATCGCCAAAAATTCACAAAACAACATCAAAATACATAAAATAAAAAAATTCCAAATTTTGAAAATTTAGCGGACGTTTTTAGAGGCAAAACTATGAGAAGAGAAATACCTCCACGTTTGACACCGCAATAGGATCTGCGCCTCCATGACTAGCTCTGTCTTCGGAGATTTTTCAAAAACAGGCTTAAGGTGTGTCGAGGCACATCGGATGGGACGCTATTGAAAATTGATGAAAAGATTTTGTGGGAGATGTAGCGGTCGATTTGACACAGAAAAGCCGTGGAGTAAAGAGAGGCTAAACTGCAACACTTGAGGCGACGGCGGCGTCAGAGGGAGGACGCTTTACGATGTCTGAATTCGTCGACGACGGCGGCGGTTGTCCACCATCGCTGTACCTCCAGTACGCGTCCGCCATGTTTGAAGCTTGTCAACCGTCACTACTTGGTTTGTAGGCTCCACGGATATGGGGAGCAGAAAGAAAGGAAGAGCAGAGGAAGACTAAAGATTATGGATTTTCCAGTAGAGAATGAGAGAGAGGAAGAGTAAGAGATGAGAGGAGAGGAGAGGAGAGGAGAGCGGAGAGGGGGCTCCCCTTCTGAGATCAGTGAATGAAAGTAACAGGAAAAAGCGTAGCTTCTCCTTTCCTTTTCACGATGACCAACACGCGTTCCTTCAAATTTTTTATTTTCTGATCATGCATTTTCTCAGAAGCCAAACAGATCGAAAAGAAAATAACACGGTAAGCAAGAAAATTGAGAACCTGATAGTACAGAGCACCAGAAGCTTGGAGGCTACAGGGTGGCCATTGAAAGCTCTTGAAGCTCTGGGGAAGAAGAACAAGATCGTCATTAGGGAAAAGTTGACCAGAATTGAGAGGCCGATCCAGTGAGAAGAGACTGCTTCCTCAAATCACCTCAACAAGAGAAAAGAGTGAGTTGCGCAGCAACTGTATTATTCGTTAACTAAAATAAAATAAAATCAGAGAAATTAAATAAAATAAAATCAGTCATTATCTAACGGTTCCACTGCTTTCCCTCGGACAGTAACGTGATTACACAGAGAAATTAACTGTGACAGAACACAACGCGTATTTTAATAGAAATGGTGAAAAATTTTATATTTTAAGTTATTAACTTTTTACAACATATATCTCATCATTTGATAATAACACATAATATATCATTACGTGTAACGATCAGATTGAAAATTTTCTTCATTAAATGACTCTATAGCCTGTTGGTAGGCTGCATCCCTCAGCTGACTTTTTCGACACCTGGTACTATACAGTATTGCCTATGTGCGATCCAATTATTCTGCAGTCTATCTTTAAGGTCTCGTTTGACAGCTCGGACTATACTGATTATTTATGTCGGATATGATAAATAGTCATAAGATAGTACTGACTAAATTAGTCGGGCGTTTGGTGCAGTATCGGATTAATGACCGTATTATTTATACTGTGTTTGGTACTGAACAGGATAGGACAAGAGAAAAAAAAAATTTAACAAATCCTTCTTTGTTTGTTGAACTTTTTTCATATTTATACCTATTGAAAACCACATAAATTTTCAAATAACAAAGAAAAATAGTAAATTTCATACATCAAATTCAAAATATTTTCCAATAACATAAAAGAAGGTTTACAAAAAACAACTACAATCGTTACGATATATAATCCAACCACATATCCAAGTTCATAAAATATACAAATGCAAGGTGGTTTCAATAAGAAACTGTTTGTCCAGATAGCCAAAATATATGCATGCTACTTTTAACAAAATATATGCATGCTGTAGCTTTTAACAAAATATATTGTTGTTGGTTTGAAATGTCAATTGGGGTTACTTAGTCCAAGTAACATGAGTACAAAGGCTTTTTTCATTGCACCATCCAAAGACGAGAATGTCCTCTCATTCTGTGACTTTTCGAAAATGATATTTAGTGTCTTGATTTGATCCTCAATAGACAAATCCATCTTTGACAATTCTAAAACAATCTCAAGTTTTGGATCCACTCCTTTCCCAAAAGCAACTTGTAAAACTTCACCCAACTTATCAACTGATTCAGAAAACATTTCTTTAAAGGCCACAGCAAGATCATTATCATTAGTAGCTCTCTTCCTTTTTCGGGTACTTGAACTACTGGACCGTCGAGCAACAGAGGGAGAACTAGTCTCTGCCTCATCTTCATCTTCATTAATGTGCTCAGGCTTATTCATCATCTCAGTAGGAGTTGCAGCTCCTACTCCGGTTGCTCGGTCTTTTCCAAAAATAACATTCAATCTGTCATACAATGGAAACGATTTTCCTAGCCAGCGAAAACAAATCACATTATCCATAAAATACAAATAATCTTATTTTGTTCCCTTCAACCTGTCTTGATATAATCAAGCATCCATTAATTTAATTAAGCTGTTATAATGAATGGGGCTAAAGGATATGGTTTGGTAGACACAATCATACTATTAAATTGTATGTAAAGGAACATGTTAAGTAATCAAATATGTAAAGTTAAATTCTAGTATTATGTTAGAGAATTACCTTTACATAGGATTGCCACACTTCAGTGCTATCAACCTCAATACACTTTCGTACATCTCAATGCAAAACCAATTTTATTAACCATGTCATAAACTATTGCATAATCTTTTTTCCACCACCTCATTTTGGACTCAATATGTGGAACTGCCTTTATATTGGCATTAGGACATTTCAAATTAATAGCTGTTTCAAACTGAGCCATTGTTCCGAGTTTGAAACAATCGTTATCACATCGCAAATTTTTAACAACTGCCTCCTCAAGTATGGAGAGCAATGCATCTTCTTCATGTTGTTTCCAAACCCTTCTACTTCCTTTTGGTTGACTACTTTGTTCACTTTCCATTCCTAGAATTACATACACAACATGTGGAACTGCCTTTATGTTGGCATTAGGACATATAATCAATAATGCATATAATTAATAGTAAGTGATAAAAACCATAAGCAAATCATCACACTTTTTAAATAAATACATAACCAGGTCACACTTTGTTCGAATAAAGTATCATAACTGAATACATAAGAAATCACTATTTGTTCAAATAACAAACCATAACCAAATCACAACATGCATATATAAGAAAATTTAATCAAATCACACTTGTGCACACCACTCATTGTACATATTCATAGCCAAAGTGTTTCTCCATGCAGTCCATTCTTGTGTAGGTTGAACATTCTCAATCATATCTTCATCATCATCACTACTTTCAAATTCGTCCAAGTTTAGGATTTCATTTTCTATTGGATCAGTTGACATATGCCTTCTAATAAGATTATGTAATAGGCAGCAGACTGTCATAATCCTAAATTGTGTTTTAATTAGGAAAAATGATGGACCTCTTAAGATGCTCCAACGCATATTAAGTAGTCCAAAACATCTCTCAATGACATTTCTAGCTTGAACATGTTTCATATTGAAATACTCCTCATGATTAATCAGGAGTCTTCTATTTCTCCACTCCGAGAGATGGTAACGCACTCCCCGATACGATGCAAGGTATCCTGGACCATTTGTGTACCCACCGTCCACAAGGTAGTAACACCCTAACACACAAAAAAATGTATATTACTATATATAAGAAAAATGAGGATTCAAATTACTAATATAAACAAATAATCTATTGTTACCCATGGGAACTTTTAATCCCGATGGTCTACTTATCGCATCTCAGAGTACTCTAGAATCAGATGCCGACCCTTCCCAACCTGGGTACACAAATATCAAATTCATGTCCACATTACAAACTCCCAACATATCGATCGCAATCTCTCCCTTCCTTGATCGGTATCTTGGTTTATCTCGCTCAGGGACATGAACGTTAATGTAAGTCCCATCCAATGCCCCCAAGCAATTCTAAAAAAAATCATTAACATTAGTATGCTCAATATATTTAGTTATATTAATTTTAGAAGTAATTTGTATAAAATATGAAGAATACCTCAAACCAACTCCATTTAGGATCTGGGTAGGCATTAGGAATGGGTTCTGGCACTTTCAAAAATGTACCTTGTAGCCTTAACACTCCATGTAGAACGGAATTGAAATACCTACTTATGGTCTCCCCCGATCGACAAAACCTACTCCCAATTGTACGATTCTTGACATGATGTGCAAGTATATGCAAAAACATGCAAACTTGTTCTTCCATTGTCACTACACCATCCAATTTTACTCTACCGTGGTCACGAAGCATTTGACATAAATAATGGAACGTTCTTCTATCCATTCTAATTTGGTTCACACACTGAACATCATCATATCCTATTATGCTATCTAAATAGGCTGACCCTACCATTCTCCTAACAAATGTGCGATTTCTAAGTGCAAGTTGCCGATTCCGCCTTCTAGCTGAATTATGATTCTTGATGAACCACATCATCAACCAAGTCACAATATTGAAGTACCACACGTTAACAATGAAGCATGCGACAATCTTTCTTTGATCCATGTCTAGTGAAAATATAAAATAACATTATTAGATAGTGGCAAAAAATTAAGTAACTGGAGCATGAATGCATAATAACACTGAAAACAGAAGGAAGCATGTTAATAAGTCCTACCAAAAAATGTCATAGGCAGATAATAAATCCTACAGACTGTTGCGGTGATCAGAAGGAAAAATTACAATGAAATCAGAAAGATGTCTTGACATTCATCAGTCAAGGAAGCATGTTACGAATCGAATTCAAAAACACACACTCTAAGGTAATTACTTTACAAACTGGAATAAATGTCAATCAACAATTCAACAACCCTAGTTTGAAATTTTTCACAGACACACACACACACATACACACACATAGAGACACACAGACACACACAGACACAGACACAGACACACACACACACACACAGACACACACACACATACACACGCACACCCACACGCACACGCGCACACACACACGCACACACACACACACACACAGATATATATATATATATATATATATATATATATAAAGTAAAATTCACATAAAAATAAAAAAAATTTGGAATGAGATTTGTAGTTCAGGTGTGGTTAAGAGTTGTCACCGTCGTACCCAAGGTCAAGTTTCCGTATGGTTGTGTTGCGGCTGCGAGACAGCGAGTGAAACGGGAGCTGCGCCAGAGACAAAGTTTTGTTTAGGTAAGTGAACCTGCACACTCCCACTCTACCCAATCATTAAAATTGTAAGTTCAACACCAACAACAAACCCTAAATTTGACCCCAATAGCAAACCCTAAAATTCAAAAATTCTAATTAAAACACAAAATTACATAATCAATTGCATAATTAGAGAGAAAATAATAACTAGATTCAATCAATTGAAAGAAAATTGCAAGAAAAATAGGAGGAGGGGGAAGAATAGAGGGAGGGGCGGAATCCTAGAAGAAGAAATCTGAAAAGAAGAACTGTGATTTAAACGAAGAAGAAGAAGTTGGGAAGACAAACCTGGGATGAGAGGAAGAAAGAGCGCCTGGAGAGGAAGAGAGGGCGCCTGAAGAGGAAGATTGTGTCTCTCAGCGAGCCCGACTAAGTTATACCGTGAATTTGGACGGTATTAGTAAGCGGGTAAACGCCGTGTAAAAAAGGTGGCCCCGGATTATTTAATCCGGTGCCTATTTAATCCAAACGGTCACTAAACACGGTACACCGTATTATTAGTCATATCCGGTGCCTTATACGGTATGCCAAACAGGACCTAAGTCATCAGTTCATCATTTACGTTTGAAATCAATCATTGTCGTCTTTCACGTTTGCTTGTGTGTGGATGCAAAACGTGAAGAACGGCGTGATATTAGGGAAATGTTTTAATGTTAATAGTGAGAGAATTACGTAGTGTTAACAATTATCGTCATTGTTCAATATAGCGCATGATGTTCAAAAATTCGATTCTTATCGTACACATACATGTAATTTTATCAAAATTGACATAACACTGACACACACAATAATTAACCTCATGTTTCTGTCCCACACATAATTTTTTTGAAAATCAGGAAATAGCAAGCAATGGCCATGAATAATACCACTCCCATAAGCATAATCTATCCAACGCTCACTAAGCCACATTATCTCTCTGTTTTGATTGAAACAGGAATTACTTGCCAAACCAACAAGAGGTTCTCTTTTGCATTGTGTGCGCAATTTTAATGGTGTCACTCACTCAATGAATGTTGTTTATGTTTTTAAAAAGTAAATCTTTTATTCAATAAAAGATCGATACATGACACATTTAATTGGATAAGATGAGACTATCTCTCCAAAACAAGAAGCATAAGTACCCTGCCTCACAATTGTAGGGACCCAAAATATACGGGAAACCAAATCAGGTAGAAAAAAAAAGTAACAAGAAACAATGCTACTTACCTTGCCTACAACATTCTTATTTAGCAATTTAAGCCATGAGACAAAAACTCGGCTTTTAGAATTATAAAGACTAAAGTGTTATTAGCGATGGACCATTCATATCGTGCATCGATATGAATGTTTGATGACTGAAGAACAAAAGAAAAGTGAAAGAATATAAGTTTACAAGTTGCCCAAAGCCAATCGATCGAAAACTGGTAAGAGAATCAACAATCATATTAGGAATGCCAAACAGTTTTCTTTTAATTTCCCCTTTGGTTTTCACGTCTGTGCTTTCTTCTCACAAAAGAAAACAAATATGAGAGGAACTCAAAAGAAGAAACTTGAAGCACAAAAACTAAGCCCCAAAACGGAAACATTTTATATGTACGTCCTCCATACATATACCATACTCATGTTGTCTCTCTCAAACACAAGTTTAATCCTGATTTTTTTTTTTTCTTTTTCTGTTTGTGTTTTTGGGCTCGTCCCAATAAAGAATCAGCACAATCATGGGTTTCAAGGTTGTGGAGATCAATAATGCCGAAACTGGCAGCGGAGCTTTGTTCAAGATTAAACTGATGTCCTTACTGGTGCTAATTGTAACCAAGCTGACTCTTACATTGGTGGTAATCGGACTCGAATTGATGATATTAACGCCGTTAGAATGGTGCATTCGTTGGTTGATCCACACTCTTACGTTGGTTTTGTTGTTGTAGCTTGTAAGTGAAACTATCCAAGGTCCTCAAATTTTCTAGATCGAAGTGATATTCACTAAATGTTTGTTTAATTGATTTATTATTGACTTGATCTGTAGGGTGCATTCAGTTTCTCTATAGTTTGAGCAGACAGGTGCATGTGTTTCAGCTCGACAAAGAGAATGTTGACGGTTTGAATCCATTTATTCTTGCAGGCCGAGCAGCCCCTCTGCTTGCCGAGAGCCCATCATCTCCAGCCCGTACTATCGTTAATAAAAGTTGAGTTTAACATGATCAGGCGCATCAAGTGTTCTAGTGATATTTTGCTTTTCAATGTTGAAGGAGGCATCAAGTTCGAATCCTTGTCGATAAAAAAACTGATCGGGCACATAGTTTACTTATAGTTCTAGTTGCCAAACTTGCATTCGGTAGATTCTATATGATGATTATCAAATTTTCTATTCCAACCAAAGGAAAACCCATGTTGTCCATTACGGATATACTAATGTAAAATCCTTTGTCCTAGACCAATTCGGTTTTTAGTTTTTGTCTTCTGAAAGTAGGAAGATGTAAAAAAATCTCCTCTTTATCCTTTTGATACAAGCGACATTCTATTTTAAATTAATATAAATACGGTTGCACCAAGTGGTGCGGTGGGAACATATTTAGAAGTATGGTTACACTCACATTTGCAGCTGAAAAATACATAGCATAAATTTAATCTGCTGCTATTATAGGTTTAGTTTGGATGGGCAAAAACCATAAAACGCACAAACAACTCGGGTAATGTGTAATTGAACCCAAAGTGTTTGTATAAAACTGCTAGTTGTCGGGGTGTTTATTCTAATATACTATACTATTTTCTCAACTGCTTGCCAGTCACTGCTCTTCCAACGCCTATCGACCTTCTGGCAAACTCATGGTGACTGAGTTGTGAGAAAAAATGGTAGACATTTCAGAAGACCGAACAATATTGGAATTTCTGTGTGTTGAAAAGGCAGGTTCTTTGGAAGGTGGAAGAGATGTAGATTTATTGCCTTGCAACATAAGAATTACCGAAGACATTGTTGGTCGATCAACTGGAGCTTCTTGAACACACAAAAACCCTACATGGATACACTTCAAAGCTTCATCGAGCCGACATGTTTCCCTTACCGATTCATCAATCACCTCCATTCCTCTTCCATCTTTCCACAACTCCCATGCCTAATTCAAATGTTGAATTTACGGTCATTTGCGAATTTGGAAGGCTTAAAAACAGAATGATCATGAGTTGGATCATGAGTTGGAATAATTTTTGAGTACTTACCCATCCAGCAAGAGTTGGTGAATGCTCAAAGCGATAAAAAGCAGCATTCTTCTTTCCACTTACAATCTCCAACAACAACACTCCGAAGCTGAATACATCTAATTTCTCAGAGAAATGACCATATCTCGCATACTCGGGTGACATGTAGCCGCTGTGCATGAATTGACAATATGTAGAGAAGTAAGCAATGGAACATTACTTGAATGAAAACATGTGCCAGATATATGTAGACTTACTATGTGCCAACAACCCTATTTGTATTTGCTTCAGTCTGATTTATCCCGAAAATCCTTGCCATTCCAAAGTCTGAAATTTTGGGGTTCAAGGCTCCATCCAACAGTATGTTACTTGCTTTTAGGTCCCTGTGGATGATTTTCAATCTTGAGTACTTGTGGATATAAAGTACTCCTTGAGCAATGCCTTCTATAATTTGAAAACGTCTTCCCCAATTTAATTCAATTTTTTCAGATGCATCTGATTGGACAAAACACGAAAAAAGATGAGCAAGTGTTTTTCTTTTCATTTTAGAAAAAATGTTGGACACAGTGCATAATATGCATCTTGCAGTACATGACATTTGCACACAAGGAAAATAATTTGCAGAAACAAAGAATTAATAAGTCATTAGAGTGTATTTACCAAATAAAAGTTTGTCTAAGCTCCGATTGGGCATGTACTCGTAGATCAATATCATTTCCTCATCTTCAAGACAGCAACCCAAGAGCCTAACGAGATTGGTATGTTGGAGCTTGGCAATAAGTTTTAACTCATTCATGAACTCCTGGTGTCCTTGGCCTGACTTTTTTGATAACCTTTTAATGGCTACTTCTTGATTTTCAGCCAAAATTCCCTGTATAGAGGAAGAAAAGCGCACAAGAGAAAATTTGTTAGAGGAAGTGCAAAGGAACGGTCATGTTTCTGAAAGGATAAATTATTTTGGAACACCCTTTTTTCTCCTTTAGCACAACCATGTGTACTTTGTCCCGTGATTCTTCTCTTTGGAATCACTCAATCCAAAGGTCATAAATAAACATGGGTTTGCATGAGGAGAAAAATGTACCAAGTATACAGTGGAAGTGTCACCTTGTAGACAGGGCCAAATCCTCCCTCTCCGAGTTTATTAGCTTCAGCGAAGTTGTTTGTAGCAGCTATTATAGCCCTTAAACCAAAGATCGGCAGTTCTGCATAGTTCTTTTCACCTCCAGCAGCAAGTTTACTTTTAGTCTCACCATATCTACTCCTACGCTCTCTTTTCTTTCCCAATGTTTTCTTCCATAAGAAACAGCCAAAAATGACAAGAAGCAAACCCGTGATTGGTGAGAGTATTGCAATCAAAACGGACGACTTAATTACACCTGCAAAGAGAAGAAAAAAAATCATTGGGACAACATTAATATTAACGGCTCCAAGTAAGACATGAATAACCATTCTCTTCTTACGTTTTTTCTTGATGTCGGAAGCTGCGATGTCGGAAGCTGCTGCTCTGATGTATAAAGTTTTTCCATCACCGTCATTTTTATCAACTTCTTTCAGATCCCAGACATCTCCATGCCATATTGAACATCCATTACTACTGCCATAAGCATAAGCAGTGCAACGGCAGTCCTTTAAGCAGATCGATCTACACTCTTCGAAACTATAAGCATTTTCATCTTGTTTACTTTCAGGAAATGAATCGCTATGTATTTCTAGAAACCCGTCTCCCGTGGCATTCGCACACCGCACACTGGTTTTTCTTGAACACCCACCAGAATAATTCCGCAAGGCCCAATCACTTTGCCGGTTCGGCTTAAAGCCCTTCAAACATTTGCACAAGGTTGTGGGATTACAACTGGAGAAAGCCCCACAAAAACCATAAACATCACACTGTTGGCTTGGTTCAGCCCAAATCAACATCCACTGCTTGGAAGTATTCAACCATCTTAGTTGCTGAATATCCCCCAAGACAGATATGGAGCATCGTGATACAATTGTCCGATCGTAAGAAGAATAGGTGAAATAACTTTCGTTTTCATTCGTAACATAACTATAATTGAAGTTATAATCTTGCCTCACGTCAAGACCCCGGTTGAAAGTATGTGAACTTTCATCCCATATTCCACTGGTCCAATACATTATAGCCCTATTCCACGATAAGAGATATGATTTGCTTTCATCCATAGCTAGCTCAATAGAGTAAAGACCTGGTGCAGGATCCTCCGAACTCTTCCATGAAATGAGAATTTGGTTATGATTGGTAATTTTGTTGAATCGAAGTCTACCTCCTGGTAGCCAAGTATGGGTTGGATGATCAAAGCTTTGCCATAAAGGCTCTGATGTATTATTACTAGAGCCGGCTATCAAGACAAGGTTTCCACTATCCAAAAGAACTGCTTGTACAGAACCAGAATTGGTGGTGGAGTTTAAATTTGTTGACCAAACCAGGGTTTTGGACTGGTTCAAGATAACTAAATTACCATCTAAGATGCTCAAGACTGAAGAAAATCTATCAGATACTGGTATTTCCCTATTTGCTACCCAAACAACAGTCATCTCAGATACTACTTGCTTGGAGTACCATATGCCTATATAGTAGTTTGAAAGCTGACCTGGTTTGAAGAAACCTAGCTCAAACTTCCCACCTGCAGAGACAATGGTTTGATTGCCCAAGAGAGACCGGTTTTCGCTGATGCTGTCAGCTGCAAAGGAAACATGGGACTCGAGAAATGCACATAATAAAATAACGCAGAACACGAACTTTGAATTTGGTTTAATATTCATGGCTGCACAAAGAATTCAGCAGGCAGGCAAAGATTTACCGTATGCGTGTTACTGGAGCTCAACCTATATGCCCTTTTTGTGGTGATCATTGCAAGTCAACTAAGTCAACTATTCAACCCTTCACATATGGACAAGGTCTTTGTAGAAAATTCAATGTATGGAAAGGGCTTGAACGCTGTTCTTCGTAGAAAATTCCATTGAACGTTGTTCTTCATAGAAAATTCCATGTACGGAAAGGGCTTGAACGTTGTTATTCCTATGTATGAACAAAGTCTTTGTAGAAAATTCAATGTATGGAAAGGGCTTGAACATTGATCTTCCTTTGTCAAAACTTCTGGTAGTATCACAGTTCCGTTCTAATTCACCAATACTCGACAGCATAAAAAGTGTAAACCCTTGAGGCATCACATATCCAAAGCCCGTAAAGAGATGGAGCTTCGAGTTAGGATTAGGACACGTTCAAGTTAGATTGCCTCACCTGCAAGCTAATGTGCCAAGCTAAGCACTTACGCTCGCTACAAATTTATGGTTCATGTGTATCAATTAGGCTACCTACCATCATGATTCCTTTGGTTCAGGAGGTTTTGAGCTTAAATGTTGTTACAACAACAAAGCCTTTTTTCACTAAGTAAGGTCAGCTATATGAATCCTATATAAATCTTAGAACGCCGTTGCGCTTGGTTCTGTGTCACTTCTTCCGTTAGATCCAAATACTCTTAAGTCTTTTCTTAGAGGTTTTGAGCTTAAATATTGTTAATTATAATAAAATCTTTTCCAATCCATAACTAACAAAAATTAATCACAAAAACAAACGAAGATATGTTGAAAGTTTTCAAACTCCCATTTCCACAAAGTTTACAACAACATTCATTTACAAGTACCAAGTCTGTTTTTGGTCTGATTCCAATCAAAAGTTTGCTTATTTATATTCTTTATTCTACCGGATTTTGGGAATTACTTAATACCGGTCCCCCGGCACGGTGGAGATTCCGTAGCATGTCATGAGCACCGAGCTAAGGGGTGGTTGGGCAACTCAAGCGAACCGCTCTACCTTACCGGGAGGGGCTAATTCAAACCCCTTGGGTAAAATAAGAAAAGCCCCGACATTCAAAGCTCCTTTTTTACCATTAGCAAGAACTTGTTTCAATTGCAGATCATAAGGAATTCGAACAACTGGTAATGATTTCCGCATGCCATTTTCTCCAACAATCATCTTCTTGTTTCGATCCTTTAGAAAAAAGTAACAAGAAACAATGTTACCTACCTTGCCTACAACATTCTTATTTAGCAATTTAAGCCATGAGACAAGAACTCGACTTTTAGAATTATAAAGACTAAAATGTTATTCGCAATCGGACCATTCATATCGTGAATCGATATGAATGTTTGATAACTGAAGAACAAAAGAAAAGAGAAAGAATATGAGTTTACAAGTTGCCCAAAGCCAATCGATCAAAAACTGGTAAGAGAATCAACAATCATATTAGGAATGCCAAACAGTTTTCTTTTAATTTCCCCTTTGGTTTTCACGTCTATGCTTTCTTCTCACAAAAGAAAACAAATATGAGAGGAACTCAAAAGAAGAAACTTGAAGCACAAAATCTAAGGCCCAAAACGGACACATTTTATATGTACGTCCTCCATATGTATACGGTATACCATACTCATGTTGTCTCTCTCAAACACAAGTTTAATCCTGATTTTTTTTTTTTTTTTTTCTTTTTCTGTTTGTGTTTTTGGGCTCGTCCCAATAAAGAATCAGCACAATCATGGGTTTCAAGGTTGTGGAGATCACTAATGCCGAAACTGGCAGCGGAGCTTTGTTCGAGATTAAACTGATGTCCTTACTGGTGCTAATTGTAACCAAGCTGACTCTTACATTGGTGGTAATCGGACTCAAATTGATGATATTAACGCCGTTAGAATGGTGCATTCGTTGGTTGATCCACACTCTTACGTTGGTTTGTTTTGTTGTTGTAGCTTGTAAGTGAAACTATCCAAGGTCCTCAAAATTTCTAGATCGAAGTGATATTCACTAAATGTTTATTTAATTGATTTATTATTGACTTGATCTGTAGGGTGCATTCAGTTCCTCTATAGTTTGAGCAGACTGGTGCATGTGTTTCAGCTCGACAAAGAGAACGTTGACTGTTCGAATCCATTTATTCTTGCAGGCCGAGCAGCCCCTCTGCTTGCCGAGAGCCCATCATCTCCAGCCCATACTCTCATCAGTAAAAGTTGAGTTTAACATGATCCGGCGCATCAAGTGTTCTAGTGATATTTTTCTTTTTAATGTTGAAAGAGGCATCAAGTTCGAATCCTTGTCGATAAAAAAAACTGATCGGGCACATAGTTTTCTTGTAGTTCTAGTTGCCAAACTTGCATTCGGTAGATTCTATGCAATGATTGTCAAATTTTCTATTCCAACCATAGGAAAACCCATGTCGTCCATTATGGATATACTAATGTAAATCCTTTGTTCTAGACCAATTTTGTTTTTAGTTTTTGTCTTCTGAAAGTTGTAAGATGTAAAATAATCTCCTCTTTATTCTTTTGATACAAGCAACATTCTATTTTAAATTAATATAAATACGGTTGCACCAAGGGGTGCGGTGGGAACATATCCAGAAGTATGGTTGCACCCACATTTGCAGCTGAAAAATACATAGCATAAATTTAATTTGCTGCTATTATAGGTTTAGTTTGGATGGGCAAAAACCATAAAATGCACAAACAACTCGTGTAATGTGTAATTGAACCCGAAGTGTTTGTATAAAACTGCTAGTTGTCGGGGTGTTTATTCTAATATACTATACTATTTCTCAACTGCTTGCTAGTCATTGCTCTTCCAACGCCTATCGACCTTCTAGCAAACTCATGGTGACTGAGTTGTGAGAAAAAATGGTAGGCATTTCAAAAGAGCGAACAGTATTGGAATTTATGTGTGTTGAAAAGGCAGGTTCTTTGGAAGGTGGAAGAGATGTAGATTCATTGCCTTGTAACATAAGAATTACCGAAGACATTGTTGGTCGATCAGCTGGAGCTTCTTGAACACACAAAAACCCTACATGGATACACTTCAAAGCTTCATCAAGCCGACATGTTTCCCTTACCGATTCATCAATCACCTCCATTCCTCTTCCATCTTTCCATAACTCCCATGCCTAATTAAAATGTTGAACTTAACGGTCATTTGCGAATTTGGAAAGCTTAAAAACAAAATGATCATGAGTTGGAATAATTTTTCAGTACTTACCCATCCAGCAAGAGTTGGTGAATGTTCAAAGCGATAAAAAGCAGCATTCTTCTTTCCGCTTACAATCTCCAACAACAACACTCCGAAGCTGAATATATCTAATTTCTCAGAGAAATGACCATATCTCGCATACTCAGGTGACATGTAGCCACTGCGCATGGATTGACAATATGTAGAGAAGTAAGCAATAGTACATTACTTGAATGAAAACATGTGCCAGATATATGTAGACTTACTATGTGCCAACAACCCTATTTGTATTTGCTTCAATCTGATTTATCCCGAAAATCCTTGCCATTCCAAAGTCTGAAATTTTGGGGTTCAAGGCTCCATCCAACAATATGTTACTTGCTTTTAGGTCCCTGTGGATGATTTTCAATCTCGAGTACTTGTGAATATAAAGTACTCCTTGAGCAATGCCTTCTATAATTCGAAAACGTGTTCCCCAATTTAATTCAATTTTTTCAGATGCATCTGATTGGACAAAACACGAAGAAAGATGAGCAAGTGTTTTTCTTTTCATTTTTAGATAAAATGTTGGACACAGTGCATAATGTGCATCTTGCAGTACATGACATTTGCACACAAGGAAAATAATTTGCAGAAACAAAGAATTAATAAGTCATTAGCGTGTATTTACCAAATAAAAGTTTGTCTAAACTCCGATTGGGCATGTACTCGTACATCAATATCATTTCCTCATCTTCAAGACAGCAACCCAAGAGCCTAACGAGATTGGTATGTTGCAGCTTGGCAATAAGTTTTAACTCATTCATGAACTCCTGGTGTCCTTGGCCTGACTTTTTTGATAACCTTTTAATGGCTACTTCTTGATTTTCAGCCAGAATTCCCTGTATAGAGGAAGAAAAGCGTACAAGAGAAAATATTTTTTGAAGTTCAAAGAAAAAAAAAAAATTCATATTTTCGAAAGGGGGAATGATATTTGTTTAGGTCAAAAATAAACAAAGGTGTTCAGGAGAAGAAAAATGTACTTTTATTTAAAGCACATGGTGGAAGTGTCACCTTGTAAACAGGGCCAAATCCTCCCTCCCCGAGTTTATTAGATTCAGCAAAGTTGTTTGTAGCAGCTACTACAGCCCTTAAACCGAAGATCGGTAGTTCTGCATCATCCCTTCCACCTCCACCTCCAACATCAAATTTACTTTTACTCTCATTATGGTTCTTCTTATGCTCTCTGTTTTAGTCGTAGTGTTAGAACACGTTTGAGAGAAAAAGACTGAGAGAGATGAGATCGGTGGTAGCAGTACCTTTTCTTTCCCATAGTTTTCTTCCATAAGAAATATCCAAAAATGAGAACAATCAAACCAATGATTGTTACGACTATTGCAATCAAAAGGGACGGCTTAATAACACCTGCAAAGAGAAGAAAAAGATTTTGTTGACAACATCAAGATAATGGCGCCAAAATAATGATCACTAATTGCGACACGAATAATCATTCTATTATTACTATTATTACGTTTTCCTTTGATGTCAGAAGCTGCAGCTCTGATGTATAAAGTTCTTCCATCACCGTCATTTGCTTCAACTTCATGCAGATTCAAGACATCTCCATGACAGATTATACATTTATTGTTGAGGTCATAGGAATAAGCAGTGCACTGGCATTCATTTAAGCAGGCTGATCTACAACTTTCGATACTAAGAGCACCTTCATATTGTCTATTATCAGGGAATGACTCGCTATTTACTTTTAGAAACCCATCTCCCGTAGCATTCCCACACTTCACACCGGTTCTTCTTGAACATCCACCAGAATAAATCTGCAAGTCCCAATCACTCTGCCGGTTTGGCACAAAGCCCTTCAAACATTTGCAGTAGTTCAAGGATGCGGGTTTGCAACTGGAGAAAGCCCCACAATAAGCATAAACATCGCACTGTCTTGGTTGAGACCAAGACAATTTCCACTGCTTGGAATTCTCCATCCTTAGTAGCTGAATCTGTCCCGAGACAGACAACAAGTATTGAGATACAATTTTAGGATTGTTAGAAGAATATGTGAAATAACTTTCGTTCTCATTCGTAACATAACTATAATTGAAGAGATTAAGGGCCCAGATCTCAAATATACTCATTTCAGGAACCATGTTGAAAGTATGCGAAATTTCATTCCATGGTCCGGTGGTCCAATACTGTCTAGACCTATTCCACAATAAGATATATGAATTGCTTTCATCCGGAGCTAGCACAAGAGAGTAAAGACCTGGTGCAGGATCCTCCAAATTCTTCCATGAAGTGAGACTTTGGGTATGATTTTTAACTTTGTTGAATCCAAGTCTACCTCCTGGTAGCGAAGTATGGGTTGGATGATCAAAGCTTTGCCATAAAGGCTCTGATGTATTATTACTAGAGCCCGCTTTCAGGACAAGGTTTCCGCTATCCAAGAGAACTGCTTGTATAGAACCAGAATTGGTTGTGGAGTTTAAATTTGTTGACCAAACCGGGGTTTTGGACTCGTTCAAGAGAACTAAATTACCATCTAAGATGCTCAAGACCGAAGAAAATCTATCAGATACTGGTATTTCCCTATTTGCTACCCAAACAACGGTCCTCTCAGATACCACTTGCTTGGAGTACCATATGCCTATATAGTAGTTTGAAAGCTGACCTGGTTTGAAGAAACCTAGCTCAAACATCCCACCTACAGAGACAATGGTTTGATCGCCCAAGAGAGATTGGTCTTCGCTGATGGTGTCAGCTGCAAGGGAAACATGGGACTCGAGAAATGCACATAATAAAATAACGAAGAACACGAACTTTGAGTTTGGTTTGGTATTCATGGCTGCACAAAGAATTCAGCAGTCAGGCAAAGATTTACCGTATGCATGTTACTGGAACTTAACCTATATGCCCTTTTTATGGTGATCATTGCAAGTCAATTAAGTCAAGTATTCAACCCTTCATACACGGTTCATTAGCTCGCATATGAACAGAGTCTTCGTAGAAAGTATTCAACCCTTCATGCATTTTAGAAGGAGTCCACTCACCTTATATTGTTGGTGCACAACTGTACAAAATAGAAATAACAGAATCATTGCTATTATTTGCACCTAAGCACATAAAGAGTACAATTACCAAAACTATACTCAAACGATTGAATTTAGGGAAAACAGACGTCAAAAACGGGTCTTGGACGTCGAAATTAGCCTAATAGGGGTCTCGGATGGAAACCAGAAAATCGGGTCAAAGTTCAGTCAACATTGACCGTTGACCTGGTCAACAGCCAGACCGGGTCAAAGTCAATGGGTCAAGGGTTGGGGTCAACCGGGTTGGGCCTAAAAGGTTTGGGTCCAAGTGTTTAAAGGGTTTGGGCTTTAAGCCCTGCCCACTTGTCTTTGGGTTTGGAAATTAAAAAGGATAAATAAAACAAATAAATGGGTTTTGGGCTTTGGGTTATAAGGATTTGGGCTTGAAGACCCGGTTTGAAATCTGGGTTGGGTTCAGGTATGGGCTTGGGTTAATGGTTCGGGTTGACCCATTTCTAGGCCTAGGTTTTGGCCCGTTTCTGGGCAAACTTCAAATGTCCATAACTTCTTCATTACTCAACCAAATCAAGTGATTCAAAAAGTAAAGTTGTATTACTCGACGAGAGGAAGAGATTGGTCGCTTGCACAACAGCTAACTCGCCATGGTTTAGCCGGAAAACGCTTCAAAAGTGGCCGTACTCGTCGGAAAATTTGGAAAAGCTTCCCCAAGCTATTTTCTATGATTCAAATGTATATACAACTTAAAACAAGCTTCTATCTAACCCTAAAACACATCCCAAGGGTTTTTAGAAGCTTACCAAAGTTGAAAAAACACGAAACTCGTCGGGGAAGACGATGAACAGTACCGGCCGGAGGAGAGGGAAGGGTTTGGGGTTCTTTCTTTGTTTCTAAGTTCACTAGGGTGTTAATGGACATGTTGATGTTGTTGTTTGTTGGTGAGAAAAGCCCTCGGAGGGGGCTAAGATAGAGAAAGCCGAGAGGGAGTTTGGAGAGAGAGAGAAAGAGAGAGCTTTTTTTGAGAAAAATAAAGGGGTGTGATATCCACACATCTCATTTTACTTCTCACACACCTTTTTAATTTTTGACCGTCATATCAGATGAATTGAAGAAAATTAACGTACAGAAATTATCAAGGGTGTGTGGATAGCACATCCCAAAATAGAGAAAAGGAGTGGGGACTCACAAGTCCAAAGGTACCGTTTGGTACGCGCATGACAGAATAGGACGGTTGTTCCGTTTTGCGTTTGATACGTGTTGGACGGAACGGAACCAAAAGATTGAATGACTGCAAAGCCATAGCTAGAGGTGAAGAGACTGCGGGGCTTCCGCCGGCATTGTAAGTGTTCATCATGCTCAGCAAACTCTTCGGTGCTTGCAAAATTATAGAATCGAAAATCGAAAACCAATTACAAAGAATTCGGCTTTGCAGTAAATCATACAATCTAAAACAAAAACCAACTAAAGAATTTGCAATAAATT
The DNA here is from genome assembly GCF_041283825.1 of Pyrus communis. Lineage (NCBI taxonomy): Eukaryota > Viridiplantae > Streptophyta > Magnoliopsida > Rosales > Rosaceae > Pyrus > Pyrus communis. Next base: position 5,249,029 of record NC_142573.1, on the reverse strand, counting down.
ATATAATCTAAAACAAAAACCAACTAAAAATTCCGTTTTTCAGTAAATTATGAATCGTAAAACAAAACCAATTAAAAAACATTCATCTTTGTAGGAAATTCTGGATTGCAAAACATAAACCAATTAAAAAGAATTCACTTTCGCAGTAATTCTAAAACAAAAATCAATTAAAATTAAAAGCCCAATTCTCAAATTATCTGATAGAGGCGAAGATGGTAGAGATTGACATCGAGACTGTAGGTTTGCGAAGAAACCTGAAAAAACAACCAAATAAACCCAGTCGTTCAATCAAAATTAATCAAACCCAAGTATCGGTTCCCTGTCAATGAAGAGACAGAGACGGAGAGAGAGATACATACTTGCTCGTTGACGTAGTTTTCGAGATCGGGAAGGATGTCGGGGTTTTTTGGATTCTCAGCGAGCAGCTACTCCACTGCGAGCGCCACCTGCTGCTGCTGCTGTTGCTGTGGAACCTCTCTTCCCATTATTCTTCGATTTATTTATTTATTTATTTTCTTTGATTATTGGAAATAATCTATTTTTGTGAATTTTGTATCGACGTTTTTCTTCAATACAAAATAAAAGTAGAGAGAAAAACGAAGGGAGGGAGCAAATATGCCCTCGGATGGAAGCGAGGAGGAAAAAGGAGGCGAAGAGGTTATAATTTTGTGTTTCATAGATGTGGAACGAGTCGCTATAGGGAGTGAGGCAGAACGAAAATTCACCCAAAATTCGTCCCGTGAAACAGCGTGTTCCACCCGTTTTAGGCACACCAAATAGGGGTGGAAAAAATTCCCAAAAATCCCGAACCGAACCAAAAAAATCCCGATCCCAAACCAAAAATTTCCCAAACCGAAATTCCCGAAATTTTCGGGATGCTATCCCGAACCGATCCCAAAATTTCGGTATGGGATTCGGGATTGGCTTCTCGATATTTCGGGAATCCCATACCGAACCGAAAATATATAATATTAATTATATATATATTATTATTTTATAATTGATGCTAGTAATTTCTAATTCATGCTCTGCAACCTGGAATGCCCTACACCTTGCATATTTTTCATGTTCTGTTTGATATTCATGTGGATTTTATTATTGTTGCTGCCATGGCTGATGATTTCAGAAGGCTTGATTCTTTTGTCTCTCAACATATTGCAAAAAGGGTTTAATTAATTTGAATTTTGACTATGATAAAAACAGTCAGGCATGCCGGTGTTCAATTAAATGGTAGTGTGAATGAAATGAAATTCTTAGTTCATGAATGTGTTCTTGAATTATATATTTGAAGAACAATTCATAATTTCATATTTCAATTTGGGATTCCCGATTTGTCCCAAAATCCCGAAAATATTTCGGGATTCCCGAAAATTTGGTTTGGGATTGGTCTTCAAATTCCTGTCCAGAAAAATTTTGGTTTGGGATTCGGGATACTAGTTTCGGTATGGTATCCCATACCGAACCACCCCTAACACCAAATATGGAATAGAACACCTAGTCCCACTCCGTTCCGTCCCGTCCCATGTACCAAACGATACCAAAAGGAAAGGAAAAGAAAGAGGGGCCGGGTAGCAGAGACCAAAAAGGAAATGGACCCCACGTGGCACACAATTTAACACCAAAAACAATTTTAAAAGAAAACAATAACCCAAAACAAAGTTTACAAGACGATTCATTTACAAGTATAAGTCTGTTTTTGGTCTGAACTGCAACCAAAAGATTGTACAATCTGAAGCCATCAACACATGACTAATCGAAGGTAATGATTTACGCAAGTCATTTTCTCCATGAATCATCCTCTTGTTTTGATGCTTGTTCGTACCACTTGATTCTCCTGCAAACTAATTAATCACTACAAAATCTAAATCCTCCAAAAACAAAAAGATTAGCAGAGCTTTGTCTGCCTATTTTTTTAATTCCAGCTCGGACTGGGAAAGCACTGGGAACAACGGATAGGAAAGGGTCCATGTAGCAGCTAATTCGATTGAATTCGAAAAACAAAATCATAAGAGAAAGAGAATCCACAGACGAAACGGCTGGGGATTGAAAAGGTTCGTTTTTAGGGTACTCTCGAGAACACAACCAGTGGAAAAGAGATGGGTCCTGTAGGGTTTAGAAATTATTATCACTATATAAATTACTTAAACCCAATTCAATTAATGACAGAGTCCAGCTGAAGCAATTGAGCATAAAGATGTCACCACCAACATAAATTTAGATGAAATTTAACATGAATCACAAAACTATAAATGAAACAAAATTAGTGTGATTAGATGTAGTGCTGTTGTTTAACTCCAGTCTCACTCTCGACCAATAACACAAGATGAAGATGAAGCTGATAGACAACACTCCAATTTATGAGTTATTTCAGACCCTATACCCGATCGAAAAAGGTTAGGGCATAGTTGAAACTCAAAACCAACATTTCAACACACAAAAAACCAATAAAAACATGAATCCTAGAACTATGATTACTGTTGAATACTGAAATAGAAAGGAACGAAGTTACCCCAAAAATGTAGAAGCCTTGAGTAGTGAATGATTCTTGAGATGAGTCGCGGACTAAGTCGCTCTCTTTAAGACGTTTCGCGGCTCTGCCCAAAGTGTGCAAGCAGTTCACAAACACCACGTCGTCCCCAGGATAAAACAACCCAGAAACTTCTTCTGATAAAGTTCTTCCTTGCACAGTGGAAGAACCTTTGAACTCACACCCTCTCAATATGTTGCTTACCAAAACTTATTCCGCACATATATATATTTTTTCAAATACCTTCATTGATTCTAAGGACTGCTATATATATTATAGAATAAAAAAAAACGTTGAGAATTTGAGAGATTAATGAGGGCTTGAAGGCAGGACAAAACGTAAAGCAAATTCAAAATGAAAAAGACAAAACGGTTTGAATATGCTTAATAACCTGATCTTCTTCTCTATATAGAAAAGGAATCCCACGTTTCATATTTAAGAGGAGATAACTCCTTATCTAATTGATAAGACCAAAATAAATTGGCTGTTATGTATATAATATTGGTAATTAAGCAAAACACAAATATTTAAACATTTAAATAAAAACATATTTACTCCAACAATCCCCCACTTGTTTTTGTTTAAAACTGTAAATCAAGCAACATATCATAAAGCTATGCATAAGTAAAGGTGTTTCTCAACTTGAACATGTACATAGTGTTAATGATCCAGATTATACTAGAGTAACTTATAATTTTGAACTCTATCGCTGACAACACCACACACATAACTTTACTAAGGTGAAGTTCAAAAAGCCAGCACATTATGGCTATGTGCTTGTATCCCAGTATAGTGAACGCTCTAGAAACTTGCCCAAGATTTCATAGGAAGCGGCCTCACTTCCACATTCACATAGGTAAGACAATCAAGGATATTCCTGTAGCTAGATATCCCACTCAACATAGAGTATAGACCTTACTAGGAGAAAAAAAATCTCAACCTAAAAACGCTTCAGGATGTCATGCTTCTTAGGGATGGACATGGAATAATATTCCAAATTAAAATTAGCAAGACTTCACTCATATCACTTGTGACTTGTTATTACCCTTTGAACCTATTTCTTGGGATCTCCAGTCTATAGGTTGGGTTGCTATCACAAATGACTCAATTTTCTACGGGCTTTGGTCCCATCCCTTTCGAGGTTTTCCAAACCTTTTCTCGTGCTAGTCCTTTCGTCAAAGGATCAACCAAGTTTTCTTCAGACTATATATGATCCACTCTTACAGCTCCATTAGAGAGATAATCTCTTACAGTGCTGTGCTTACAACATATTTGTCGTCTTTTCCCGTTATAATAATGGTTTTGCACTTTAACTACTGCCGCTGTGCTATCACAATGGATCAAAACTGCTGGAATAGGTTTCTTCCATAAAGGGGTATCTGACAGTAGGTTTCTCAACCATCCGACTTCTTCGCTTGCCGTAGCTAGCGCTATTAATTCTAACTCCATAGTAGACTGAGCCAAGATAGTCTGTTTCTTCGACTTCCATGACACAGCCCCGCCAACAATACTAAAAATATATCCATTAGTGGTTTTAGAGTCATCTGACAGGGTATTCCAATCAGCATCGCTGTAACCTTCTAGGACAACGGGAAACTTCTCATAGTGTAATCTGAAATTCATTGTCTTTTTAAGGTATCTCATAAGCCTCTCTATAGCATGCCAATGCTCCAAACTAGGTCTACTAGTAAACCTGCATAAAACTCCTACGACATAAGATATATCAGGCCTAGTGCAATCAATAGCATAACGAAGGCTACCAATAATACTCGCATACTCAGATTGTTTAACACTGTCACCAGTGTTCTTGAACAATTTTACACTAGGATTATAAGGAGTACAAGCTGGTTTACAATCAAAATAATTATACTTTCTTAAAATTTTTTCCATGTAGTGAGATTGATCTAAAGAAAACTCTTGTTCGGACCTAGTTATTTTCAAACCAAGTATTACACTAGCTTCACCCAAATCTTTCATATCAAAAGTAGCACATAACAAAGATTTGACATTATTCACAGCATGAATATTCGAACCAAAAATGTTCAAATCATCCACATATAGGCATATTATAGTGCATATATTATTTTCAGACTTATAATAGATGCATTTGTCACTTTCATTTATTTTAAAACCATTCGAAGTAACCAAACTATCAAATTTCGCATGCCATTGTTTATGAGCCTGTTTCAATCCATAAAGTGACTTATTTAACTTGCAAACTTTATTTTTTTTGTCCTAGACTAATAAAACCCTCTGGTTGATCCATATATATTTCTTTCTCTAATTCACCATTTAAGAAAGTTGTTTTAACATCCATTTCGTGCACAATAAGATCATGGATAGAAGCTAAAGCAAACAATACACGAATAGAAGTTATTCTAGTCACAGTGAATAATTATCAAATAAATCTATATTTTCCCCTTGTCTATAGCCTTTGGCAACAAGTCGGGCTTTAAAATTTTCAACTGAACCGTCAGGTTTTAATTTTCTTTTAAGAATCCATTTGCAACCTAGTGGAAGATCCACCAAGTGCCAAGTTTGATTTGACTCTAGGGAGTCCATTTCATTATTTATAGCTTCTTGTCACAAGTTTGCATCTAAAGAAGTTAAAGCTTCTTGAATTGTATTAGGATCTTCTTGTAAGTTATATACACGAAAATCAGGCCCAAAATCTTTAGCTATTCGAGCTCTTTTACTTTTCCTCGGTTCTAATGTAGATTCGCTATGTTCTACAACAATAGGTTCATAAATTTTAGAAGAATTAGAACCCCGACTATTTCGAAGATTAAAAGGAAATTTATTCTCATAAAAATCAGCATCAAGTGACTCAATTATGACATGATTTTTCAAATCATAAAATCTATATGCTTTGCTATTACATGCATAACCAATAAAAACACATTCATATGCTCTACTAGCCAATTTCGATATTTTTGGATCAGGTTTATGAACATAAGCTAAACAACCCCAAGTTCTGAAATACAACACATTTGGTTTCTTATTTTTCCAAATTTCATAAGGAGAAATATTCGTTTTTGAGTTAGGGATTCTATTTAACACATAACATACAGTCAACACAATTTCACCCTACCAATAAGAAGTAGCTCCAGAACTGAGTAAAGTAGCAACAGTCAATTCACAAAGAGTTTGATTTTTTTCTTTCCGCTTTACCATTCATTTCAGGAGAATAAGGAGCAGTAGTTTCATGAATAATTCCATGAGACTTAAACAAATTAACAAATTCAGTAGATTCATATTCTTGTCCTCTATCATTACAAAATCTTTTAGTCTTACGATTAAATTGTTTTTCAACTTCAGTCAAGAAAGTTTTGAACATGTCAATAGCTTCACTTTTATTTTTCATAAGATAGACAAAACAATAATTCGAACAATCATCAATAAAGGTAATAAAATAACATTTTCCATTTCTAGTTAACACTCTATCAAATTTGCATATATCAGAATGAATTAAGTCAAGTGTTTCATAATCTCTATTGACAGATTTATATGAAGTTCTAGTGATTTTAGCTTGACTACAATATTCACATTTTTCAAAATCATTCAAAGATAAATTAGGTAAAAAGCCTAAGGTAATCATTGTCTTAACCAAGCGTTTGTTAACATGACAAAGTCTAGCATGCCAAGTATTAAAAGAATACAACATGTAAGTAGAAGTAGACATTTTATCAACATTCAATTTAAACATTCCATAGTAGCATATCCCTTTCCCACAAAAACCCCATTTTTAGTAAGAGTATACGTATCTGCTACAAACGTTTGAGTGAATCCAGCCTTGTTGAGAAGAAAGTCCGAGACCAGATTCTTCCTTATCGCTGGAGTGTGCATCACATCTTTTAGTATCATGGTTTTTCCAGAAGTGAACTTCAACTCCACCTTTCCAGTACCAGCAACATTAATTGAGTGCGAATCACCCAACAACACCTTCCTTCCCTCAGCCACATAATAGGTCTTGAAAAGGGAACGATCATAGCAAACATGGCGAGAAGCGCCAGTGTCCACCCACCACCCTTCGGATCCATCAACTAGGTTGATTTCTGATATCATCGCAATCAATTGCTCTTCAACAAGATTTTCCTGAGAAGCAGAGTTTTCCTTATGATGCATGGCAGATTGAATTCATCTTAAAATTGTTGAATACTGAAATAGAAAGAAACGAAGTTACCCGAAAAATGTAGAAGCCTTGGGTAGTGAATGATTCTTGGGATGAGTCGTGGACTAAGTCGCTCTCTTTAAGAAGTTTCGCGGCTCTACCCAAAGTGTGCAAGCAATTTGCAAACACCATGTTATCCCTAGGATAAAACAGCCCAAAACCTTCTTCTGATAAAGTTCTTCCTTGCATAGTGGAAGAACCTTCGAACTCACACCCTCTCAATATGTTGCTTACCAAAACTTATTCTGCACATATATATATATTTTCAAATACCTTCATTGGTTCTAAGGACTGCTATATATACTGTAGAATAAAAAAAACGTTGAGAATTTGAGAGATTAATGAGGGCTTGAAGGCAGGACAAAACGGAAAACCAAAAACATAAAGTAATAGCATATATAAGGACAAAACGGTTTGAATATATATATAGTACATCTGATGATTGTACTTTTCTATGCATAGGGGCTGTTTTACAGATTATTAACATAAATATTAGTCAAAACGTTTGAATATTTCAGCACAATTATTTGTCAAAACGTTTGAATATTTCAGCACAATTATTTGTCAAAACGTTTGAATATTTATTAACATAAATATTAGTCAAAACATAAAGCAAATTCAAAACGAAAAAGACAAAACGGTTTGAATATGCTTAATAACCTGATCTTCTTCTCTATATAGAAAAAGAAACCCACGCTTCATATTTAAGAGGAGATAACTCCTTATCTAATTGATAAGACCAAAATAAATTGGCTGTTATGTATATAATATTGGTAATTAAGCAAAACACAAATATTTAAACATTTAAGTAAAAACGTATTTACTCCAACAATTACTATGCCTCAGCTACATCGTTTCTGTCAAGCGATCGTAGTTTCCACGAGTAGGTTCTCCCTGCACAAAAGCAGGTTCTCCCTGCGCAAGCGATCTTACTTGCCTTCAGAAAATGACAGTTCTCGTTGACACCAGGGGTGTTAAAAGTGTTCACTTGTGCTCCTAAAGCTATGACCAAGTAGTCATATTCAAGGGAAAATTCCTTATTTCCCACCAAGTTTTGGTCAAAATTAGCCCGCACGGAAACATTTTTATTTGCTGCATCAATCTTGACGCATTCTGCTCCCCAATATTGGATCTCTCCATATCTCTGCCATGACATAAAAGTTAAACACACACGACTTGTATATCGTTTAAGAAAGAAAAGAACAGTGCGATAATGCATGTCTCCATTTGAGACCAATCTCCATTAATTTGTCGTACGATTAGGATCGACAATAGGAGGGCCAATGTTGGACTGCAATTCTGCATACTCTACGAGACCTACCACTTCTGCAATAATCCAAATGGAAATCAAAACAGAAAAAATATGATCGAGAATGAGGTCAAGCGAGCGAAGTTTTCTTCATTTTTTTTTAGAAATAATGCACTTGGTCTACATTTGCTTGCCTATGACAATGTGTGTTATGAACCCAAAATAGGTCTCAATTGTGATTGTCTTAATCGGTAATTTAGAGAGTTAATTGCATGTTTTATGCTTTTGTTTTTATTATTAAGGATTGTTAAATATGCCAGCTGGCATTTTAAGGTGTGGAGTTTGTATAAAAGGAGCCCAGCTCCCAGGAAACAAATCAGAACAGAATTTTACAAGAAAGAAATTAAATACAAAAATATTTGGAGCTCTGCTCCTTCGTCTTCCTTCCCTCTTCCTCTCTATCCTCTGTGTTACTTGCAGGTTGATTAAGGGCTTAGAGATTTGGATCTTATCAATGTGGATCGAACAATTCAAACAAAACAAAAAGGTAAACACACATGCTTTAGTAAACTACTGTAAATCTTCAACATGACCCTTTTAGTAGTCGATCTATGTCAAGTTACTTGGAATATGTAAAGTGATTGTAGGCCTACAAGCTAATCAAGCAAAAGGGTAACTTAAGAGGTGAGGATTCTTTTCCATAGTGAAAGATCACATGAAAAGAATTAACAATCTCAAAAGGCATGTTTGGTTGCTGAGAAAACAGAGAGAAAATTAAATCAATTCAGCATAGCTAAGCTCCAAAACAAACGTTTGGAGTCTATTTTCTCAGTAACCAAACAAAGTCTAGTGGCTGGTGGCTGATAAACCGAGATTCAAAGAAAAGTTTAGATTCAGAGTTAATGAGCTGACATTTTGCTTAAACTAGGAAAACACGGATACTTCATCGAAAAATAACCAAAACTAAAAAAGAATGTGTCTTTATATGTTATGATAGAAAATATTTCAACCCAATTCATGGTAAGCAAGAAAATTGAGAACCTGATAGTACAGAGCACAGAAGCTTCGAGGCAGAAGGGTGGCCATCGAAAGCTCTTGAAGCTCTGGTGAAGAAGGATAAGATCGTCATTTGGGAAAAGTTGCCCAGAATTGAGTGGCTGATCAAGTGAGACGAGACTGCTTCCTCATGTCACTCAACCAGAAAAAGAGGGTGAGTTGCGGGGCAACTGTAATATTCATTAATTAACAAAAATAAAACGAAATTAGTCATTATTTAACGGACGCGTGGCGCTTGTTAAGTTCAGTTATTTTGCAGGATGAGGGAACTGAGTTGGTCCCACTCCTCTCCCTCGGACAGTAACGTGATTGCATGTCGCTGAAGTAATGTTACGGTGATTAATTTTGTAAATTAATTTTTTTTTGTTAACTAAATAATGTGAAAGTTATTGATTAAATTATTATTTAAATGTTAATAAGCGTGCTCATTTTTTATTGGTGACATATCGTTTAGTTTGTAAATTTGGTTTATAAATTTAATCTCTATAATGTTACTTCATGTCTTTAGCCTGGTGGTAGGCTACATCCTACAGCTAACTTTTCCAACACGTGGTACTATACAGTATTGCCAAAGTGTGATCCAATTATTTTGCGGTTTATCCTTGAGTCATCAATTTCATTCTTTACGTTTGCCTACGTGTAGATGCAAAACGTGATGAACGATGTGATTTTACCGAAATGTTTTAATGTTAATAGCTAGAGTATTACGTAGTAATATCAATTATCATCATGCTCTGTATAACGTATGATGTTCATCAATTTGATTCCTACCGTACATATACATGTAATTTTATCAAAATTGACATAAAACTGACACACCCAACAATTAACCTGATGTTTCCGTTCCATGCGATAATTTTTTGAAAATCAGGGAATAAAGCAAGCAATGGCCAATAAGCAATGAACAAGACCACCTACCACTCCCACAAGCATGATCTATCCAATGCTTACTAAGCCACGTCATCTCTCTCTTTTGATTGAATCAGATTTACCTGTCAAACTAACAAGAGGTTCTCTTTTGCATTGTGTGCATAGTTTTAGTGGCGTCATTCACCCATTGAACATTGTTTACGTTTTAAAAAAGTAAATATATGTTCAATAAAAATCGACACATGATACGTTTGATTAGATAAGATGAGACTCTCTCTCCAAAACAAAAAGCATAAGTACCATGCCTCCATTTTGCATCAAAATGGGAAACATCACAATTGTAGGGACCCAAAATATACGGAAAACCATATCAGGCAGAAAAAAGTAACAAGAAACAATGCTACCAACCTTACCGACAATATTCGTATTCAGCGATTTAAGCCATGAGACAAGAACTGAACTTTTAGAATTATAAAGATGAAATGTCGCTAAACTAAATTTTTATTAGCGGTTGGACCGTTTATATCGTGAATCGATATAAACGTTTGATGACTAAAGAACAAAAGAAAAGAGAAAGAATATGAATTTACAAGTTGCCCAGAGCAAGTCGAGAAAACTTGTAAGAGAATCAACAATCATATTAGGAATGCCAAAGAGTTTTCTTTTTATTTCCCCTTTGGTTTTCACGTCTATGGTTTCATCTCACAAAAGAAAACAAGTACGAGAGAAACTCAAAACAAGAAACTTGAAGCAAAAAAACTAAGCCCCAAAACTGACACATTTTATTTGTACGTCCTCCATATACATACCGTACTCATGTTGTCTCTCTCAAACACAAGTTTAATCTTGATTTTTTTTTTTTGTTTACCTGTTTGTGTTGTCGGGCTCGTCCCGATAAAGAATCAGCACAATCATGGGTTTCAAGGTTGTGGAGAACAATAATGCTGAAACTGGCGGTGGAGCTTTATTCGAGATTAAACTGATGTCCTTACTGGTGCTAATTGTAACCAAACTGACTTTTATATTGGTGATAATCGGACTCAAATTGATGATTTAGAATGGTGCATTCGTTCGTGGATCCACTTTCTTACGCTAGTTTGTTTTGTAGTTGTAGCTTGTAACTTGTAAGTGAAACTATCCAAGGTCCTTGAATTTTCTAGATCGAAGTGATATTCACTAACTGTTTGTTTAATTGATTTATTATTGACTTGATCTGCAGGGTGCATTCAGTTCTTCTATAGTTTGAGCAGACTGGTGCATGTGTTTCAGCTCGACAAAACTTGGAGCTTAACATGATTAGGCGCATCAAGTGTTCTAATGATATTTTGCATTTCAATGTTAAAAGAGGCATTAATTTCGAATCCTCGTCGATAAAAAACTGATCGGGCACATAGTTTACTTGTAGTTTTAGTTGCCAAACAGGGTTTAGGGCTTAGGGCTGACCTGACCTTCTCTGTTTGCTTCCACTGATTTAGGGTTTAGGGCTGTATATTTATTTCTTTTGCGTCTATTATTAGAAAGAATGCATTGGACATGGAAATTCTTTGGATTTACAAATGGTTTTTCTGTTCAAATTTTCTTTTTGTTTTTAATTTGTAGCCTCGGATTGTGTATGTGGGTGATTTTGATTTTTCTTTTGGGGGCTTTTGTTTGCAGTTTTGGAACCGCTCTCTGCTCATGCCCTATGATAGCATTGGTGACCTTACCTTTCAAAAAAAAAATTCTTTTCAGTAAATAGGATTTATGAAATGCTTAATTTGGGTCTGGGGTTGCTTTTTTCTCATGATAAAAATTGGTGTGTGCCATCCGGAACAGTTATTGGGCATTTTGATGAGGTTTGTTGCAGTAAAGGGGGCGGCTAGGAAAATGGTGTAATGGGTTTTCAGGAATAGCTCTGCGGCTTGGACGGATGAGACAACTATGGTGGTTTTGGTGCCTGTGGGAATGAATATTATAGTTCCATATTTTTGGGATAGGCGTCAGAGGCTGCGGTATGGGACGTTGCTTATTATATGAAAGTCACCAATGACTAGTAGGTTTGATTTTTTGCCAATTTCTTTACTGTTATTCCAGTTTTTTAATAATTTTAAAAAGGCTTCGAATTGCTAATAGATTTACCCTCTTTTTTCGTTTTTTTTTTTTTAGAACTTTGAGTCGTTCGAGGAACAACTTGGTTGCTGGACATTTTAAGGTATATAATTTGCTATACTTTTGTTTTTGTTTCTTTAGTTAGATGTAATATCACCCAATTGAGTCAAAATTTTCTCTCATGTAGCGGGTTTTATTGTAGAAACTGATTTCACAATGTTTGAATAGGAGCTAAAGGTTGTTAGTTGAGATGTCAATAAACTTTTCTTATATCCAGTTTTAGGTTTTGAATTCTGCTCGAACAAAATGGAAGTCTATTTCATCTGCTTGATTCAATACAGTTTTGTGAAAAGAAATTGAATTCTACATGCTTATTAAATGGTTGCTTTCTTGCATTTAAAATTACTGTCATCTGGCATTAAAGCATTTATTTGGTATGAATTGCCTGTGATGGTGGATAAACCTTCATGCAGGTCTATCTAGGGGAGCAGTATGTAAACAATCCTACGTTGTCCGGTGTCATTTTCTTAGTCGAAGGTTTAAATCATTTATCTTTATTTAAGCTCTTTCTACGTGTGCTATATTAGATGACATTACAGAATATTCAATTAGCATGGGTGATTGTATTGCTATCATAAAGGACCTCTTTAAATTTTTGGTTGTGTATTGACTAATTGCAGATAGACGGTTCTACGCTCAAAGAATTTTCCTGCTTGCTTTCTTCAGATGACTTCTGTGCAATGTTTGATGGTGGTATGATGTTCTAATTTTCCCTTTGCAGAAATTTCTTTTTGGTTTTTGGAGTATGTATGTGATTTATGTTTGATTAGAGAATAAAAATTAATAAAACACAAGCAGCAGTTAGAAACATGGCTACAAGTGATGAGCTGGAGTATTTTTTTCAAATAACTATATTACATTTGTACGGTATGCATGCGTAAGAAAAATCCAAATCGTACTACATGATCTTAGGGCTGTGTGATTTGTGTTTGATAAACCAATGCATTCAGAGAATACGAGTCGTTGCGTCTAGTTTGGACTAGAAAGTTGTGCCCGCAGCCCGCGCGTTGCTGCGGGATTAAAAATTGTAAGAAAGATTATGTTTGAAAGATTTAAAGACTATAACATAAAAGATTAATATTATTTACATTGAAAAGGAAATGATGATTTTTACATATGAAAGATTTTATATATGCAGCAGACACACCAAAAGTTGCAGAAGTTGTATTGTATTATCTAGAATAACAAAATATGAGAAAAGTAGTTTACTGCAACGCTAAAAGGTTTTCTCCAGTTCTGTTGATTGTTGAGGAAGCAGCCTAGGCAAGGAAAGAAAAATATTGAAACACATGAAATGAATTTATATGACAGTAGAATTATACCGTGAAGAAAATAAGGATTTTGTATTGTTACCTTTTTCAGCAATTTTACAGCACCTCTTCAAACTGTTGTGTGTTTGCCTTTGTGATTTGTTTTGGCTCACTATCTTAGATGTATAACAAAGATTGAAAATGACAAATTTATATTAGATAAAAGATGGTTGAAAAATAGGAGAAAATATTGTTTGCAATTTAAACTAAATACGGTTGAAAAAACGTTCTATATCAAATACGGTTCATACATCTGTCTTTGCAATTTAAACTAAATGGTGTAATACTTAATTGAATGAAGAAAAGATATATATAAACACAAAAAAAAAAAAAAAAAAAAAAAAAGTAATTCAATTTCTTCAAAAAATGAAAAGCTAAAAAAATAGTGTTTTAAGTTCCCAATTCTCACCGTAATGAACATAACGATATCGTTTTATATGTTCAAAAAATAACAGCATTGAAAAAACTCATTACTAAAAACTTCAATTTGATGAAAACATGTCAGCTTTTATCACATCCAATTAAAGTAGTGCAACAGCACACTGACACACTTAAACATGGAAACTTATATACTATTTGACAATGTAAAATCATGCAAACTCTAAACATTAGAAATGGATTCTAGAAAGTAAAAATATTTCCTTATATATGTTAAAAAAAAATTAACAAATTTTCAGTGAACGATCACAGAAAAGGTATAGAAAGGTAACCTAATTTCTTAATTCCAAAAAGGGGAAAGATAAAAAAAAAAAAAAAAGGGTACTAAGTTTTTAGTTCTTACCATAACCAAAATTATCATATTGTTTTAATTTGAACTCGGGTTGATTTCCGTCATTAGCATTAATAGAACCAGTAATTTCAATCCATGTAAGCAAATGATTAAATTCGACTCAATATGACCAATTTTCAATTCAACTAAACCAAAAAAGTAACCATAATCAAACTAACCTCTCCGTCCCATATGGAGTAAAAAACCTTGTCTCCTGTTTTGTCCTTCGCAAAGGATGAACTGTTCACTCTGTATATACAAAAAGAACACAGGATAATTTTGAGCACCGTTTCAAAAACCATACATAGACAGTATTATATAATAAAGTCCAAATATAACACAACGAATGAACCTTAATGTAAGGTACAACAGCCTCCGATTACTTCTCATTTGTCCTTGCAATGAATATGTCAAAAAGACAAATCACCATTGAAAGAGGAATCCTTCTAGTGCATTAATTGCTGCATATTCAAATCTAAAAGGTTTACTCTCCAGAAAATTACTCAACATACTTACTGTAAAATAATCACAAAAAATCTTTAAAAGAATCCATACTATCAGATTATATCATCGCATTTAATGAATTGCTATAGTTGCATTCCCCCGTTAATATAACCAAAGCAGGTTCTTATAGTTACCTATTTATCTTTTTCATAAAAATGAATTCTTTTAAACTTTACACACCAAACATTTTGTCTGCATATGAATCTTTTGGCTTCTAACAGATTAGTGATTAAAAATCTGGAAAACAAACACTTTCGAAATTTCAAACAAAAACATCATTACTTTAATCACACATGCACACACACACACACACACACACACACGCCTATTCTGAATTGATAAAAGAGAACAAAAATTATACATGCTTCAAGATAGCCATAATTTGAATTATAACCTACAACTTTAGAGGAAATTAAAAGGCAAAATCAAGCCAAGCCTACAATTCAGCCATTAACTCGAAGAATGATTATCCATTTTTAAATAAGTGTGCAATCCAATCAAACCCAACAACCATCCAAAGCAAAATCACACAAAATTAACAGATGTCCAAGCATTGAAAGAATCACCAAAAAGACATGCACTTTGAAAAAGAAGAAAACTTACAGGGCTTTTATGTCTTGTGAGATGTCCAACTGAAGTACTTAATAGTAAAATATTATTATCATCATTGATAACTCTCTTCTATTACATGTTATGAGCCTTCCATTTATTACCCATTTCTTGGGAAAATTTACCCAATTATATTCGAAAGCATGAGACATGATAGTAAAACACAAAAACAAATTCAGAAGAAATCAGAAGATTCAGAACTATTAAAAATTTCAACATTTCTTAACAACTATTTAGTAAGGATCAAAAAATCATGCCATCGAATAAATTTGAGGAAAAAAAAAAAAACTAAATTTAAGTTGAACAAAGGTGACACTTGCCTACCCAGAAATTCAAATCAAATCCCCAAAAATTTAAGTTGAATAGATGATAGCAACGAACTCCGATCTCCATCTCCTTCCAAATCCAAAAGAACCAAAACCCATACAGAAAATCTCAACGATGGGCCAGAATTCTTGAGAAAAATTCAAAAAAATTAGACAAAGATGGTGCTTTTTGCTGAAAAAAAAAAAAAAGGAAAATAATCGATCTTTTCAAATAGAATCGGACTTGAGTGTACGTACCGATATGAACGTTTTGAGGAATCGTGGAAAGAAAGCTGAGGTATGGGTGAATTGGTGGTAGTAACGGTGGAAAGGTATCTGAAGCCTGAAAATTTCATATCTAAAATCACACCTCAGCCTGCAAGTCGAATCAAAACCGTGGAATTTCAAAAGCACTCACCTTAAACACAGAGGTCTTCGCAGGCTTCAAAGAAAAGTCATAAATTCGAAAAACCCGATCTCCTGAAACCGAAAGCAAAACCAAATTAACCATCATCACCCAGAATCCGAAGCTACAAACAAAATCCCCAAAATCACAACCAAAAAATTTGAACAAAAAAACCCATTTATAAATCCAAATTTACACTCCCAAGCACATAACATTCAAAGCAGAGAATTACCCACAACAAATCGGCAGCAGGAAACACGATCTTTTATGGGCTTCAAATTTTCTTTAAATCGAGACCACTATTTTCAGCAAGAGAGCGCTGCCATCTGTAGCCCCCGACAAAAAGATCTGAACAAATTTGACTAACTGTTTTCTGGAAGAAAGGAGACACAGAGAGAACTGGAGATCGGAGAGTGAGGCAAAGAGAGGTTCTCTGGAGATCGGAGAGCGAGCGAGGCAAAGAGAGGTTTGAGAGAAACAAAAGGGCGTGAGAGAGAGAGAGAGAGAGAGAGAGAGAGAAAGATGGAAAGAAGAATCCAGAAGAGGAAAAAGGTTGCGGTTCGCGAAGTACACGCGTGGCAAATGAGGGTAAAATGGATTTTATACTGTAGCAAAACGTAAACAATACGGGAAGCAAGGAAGAAACCGAGGGCATTTCCGCCCTTTTACTATTGCTGAACAGTGCTGGAACCCAACTGGGTTTTAGTATATATAATATATGTGTCTATGGTAGTACCCCCATTTCAAGGCAAATGAGAGCGCTTGACTATGGTAACCCAATGACTTTCTTCGTTGTTTTTCCTCAAAAAAAGTATCATGCGAAATTAAGTGTCAATTTGCTATGTATATTTTGTCGGAGTTACGCTTTGATGAACTTAGATTCCTAAAAGGTTCAATATTAAAATGACATGAATATGCATAATGAATGATTCGAGAGATGTTATTAGTGGTTTTGCGATTGGTTAAACCTCCTAAGCCCTATGCTAAGAAGTCATAAAATCCTAAGCCCTATGCTAAGAAGTCATAAAAGTCTAATCTTTTGTTTGAGAAAAGTGAGGATCCAAACATGTTGAAAGGGAAAGAACAAACATGTATTCAGACAACTATCTCATTCGATCATGTGTTGTACCATAAATCTGCATATACGATTTGATTTGCAAAAATGGCAATGATGGGAAGCATTAAATTTAACTACATTTGCAGATTGTACTGTAAATCAATTTTAATAGTATGGGAATTTGGAGTCAGCATATCACTTTCTGCAAGACTAAAGATTGGTTTATAATAGATATGTAGATCTTCAAGAGGAGGATAAATTGTGACATTCCACATCGTCCAGGGGTGTGATCCTTAAATGTATATTCTCATCCCTACCTAGCACGAGGCCTTTTGGGAGCTTACTGGCTTCGGGTTCCGTAGGAACTCCGAAGTTAAGCGAGTAGCGCGCGAGAGCATTCCCAGGATGGGTGACCCATTGGGAAGTTCTCGTGTGAGTTCCCAGAAACAAAACTGTGAGGGTGTGGTCGGAGCCCAAAGCGGACAATATCGTGCTACGGTGGTGGACCGGGCTAGGGAAGTGATCTCGCCCGGGCCGGGATGTGACATAAACACTTCATCAATTCAAAGTAACATTAGTTTCTACTCAACCACTGCATGCACTTTTGGACCATTTTATATGTTGGATGAGAAAATGTTTAATTTTTGTGTGTTTAGATATGTACCCAAAATAAAACAATTCTGTCTATTGAGGATATCATTGCTCTGATTGGAGATGGGCGTAATGGAGTTATTGAACAGGAAAATTGTAGACTATTCTTTCTTCTACCTTCTATGAAATTATAGTATCACTTCAGGATACGTGTCGAGATCTCTTAGTGCACTTAAAACATGCCTTAAATTTTGAAATCTGACATCATTTTGTGAATCACATTTTCTGAAGTCTTCTATGCAAAATATCCGTTGGAGTCAAAACTTGTTATTCAACCCGATCTTCTAAACAGAATAAATCTAGAGGCATCCTTGAAGTGCCTTAACTATTTTAAATAGATATCCTTATACGATCGATCACATGTCAGCCACAATTGGCCAACTGTGAAGGTCACCAACTACTCAAACAAAACCCATCTCAGTTAACTTATGGGCAATGTTTTAAACGTCTGTTAGGTGTATATTTTATGTTAGAAAATAATGTGACGATTATACCTTCATGAAAGAAGAGGTAGTAAAAAAGAAATAGATATGATGAAGCGAGCGAATCATATAGGCAGTTTGTAAATTCTTAGACCATACATCCAAACCGAACGCAACATCAAAATTCTTTTGTTCCTCAACTAGCTTTTCTTTTCTTCTTCTTCTCTCCCTCATCGACATCCTCAATTGAATACTTCTTCATTTAATAGAGTTGCAATAATATTCCTAACATGTTGTCATACCCCCGTGAGCTTGCCAAAGGTACTGACTGGTTGCTGATTTCAGGTTCACGTGCAAATGTGACTGGCGGTGGATCAAGTTCCATAAGGAGGCGGAAGCTGAAGAAGAATTGGCGTCACCCTTCAGTTTCTCAACCAAAAGGAGGTAACCTTTATAAATGATTTAGACGAGCTGCTCTGTTTTGTATCTCTGAAATTTGAGTTCTTTGACCAAAACCATGAATAGTGATTAGTAAATATTTCGCATTTTGTTTTCTATGGGCCATTTGTGTTCTATTTGGGCTATATTTTGAGTCATATAATTCAAATTGCAAACAAAAGGCTAAAGAAGATAAATCCGGTAGACAAGCGCTCATGGGAAAGTTAAAATTGAAACTACACTATAGAATGTTAAATATTTAGTCTAAATATGAAGACCGAAAATAAAAATGACTTGGAAGCTAAACTAATTTAGTTAAATTTTTAGTCTCAAATATCCTTAGGCGGACATAAAATTTTGACCCCAACATCCAATCTAATTAATTCAATTTTGGTGAGTGAGTTAAGAGTGTTTCTATGACTGTATTACTGTGTTTGATAAATGAATGATGAGTTGGAAATAGTTTCTTGCTTATGTTTTTCTTAGGTGTACTAAATTGGATGTTGGTTTGGTTATTTTTTAACTTTTCACATGACTTTAATTACCCAATAGACAATATGAAAACCCCAACCTTAATTTCGTAAATTGATTTTGGTACATGCAAATGAAATCGGGCATAGTAAAATCTTGCGTGGTAAAGTTATGACAACTTTCCCTTCGTCTTTATACTTTCATTCAATTTAATTGAAATTCAATTTATATGCAATTTAAGGTGATTCAATTCTCTGAGTGATCAAATTCTGTTTTTTATTTCCTTCTTTTGATTTTTCAGTTCAATGTTGTTGTACAAAATAAATGAGATACCATTAATGGAGTTATGGATTTGGATGTCTTCAGTGGAATAAAACTAGATTTTTTTTAACTTTGTATAGTTGTAAACATATGCAATTTAGGACGAGATAGAGCCATATCTTACGAAAAACAGTCCTTGAGCATCCCCAATTTGTTTTTCTTGAGCATCACCAATTTTTGTAATGTAATATACGAATGTAAATAACACTTGATTAACATATGGATGTAACACGTATATAAACCCCACTTTTTAGCATATATGTTTTAGCAACTTTCCACATCTTCAACAATGCTTCAAATTCCGTAGCAACCTGCTGGTACATTTGCTAGTGTCTTAACTATTTGAACACCGTCATCATATTTTTACTCCGTTTGGTATACACGTCATTTTCTTTCTAGATAAACTTTATTTCTTTGAAGTTTCTGCAGGGTGCATTCCAATTTAACCCCTTAAATGTTTGTATAAAACTTATAGTTATCAGGGTAGTTCTATTCGCGTGCAGAAGATATTTTTTAAATCACGGCATGCTATGCGCGACTTACACGTTTTAAATGTATTTATATGCATAAATTGACAAAAGGAAAGTCAAATATTTGAAGTAAATGAATAATCTTAGATCATGCTAGAAGAAATTCCTCATAAATCAATTAAACCAATTGAATTTACATAATAAAATTGGTCTCTATAGAATTTACAATAAGAATAGAGAAAATAATATTTAATGAACAATTGATTGAATCACATTATTGCTAGCCCATTGTGAGGCTAAAACCCAACCATCTCCCTTAGTGTAGATAATATCATTTGTTAAAAAAAATATAATTATTTGACAACTAATTTAATCACATTATTATTTGCGAGAGAAATTATTATCTGTGTGCGAAAGACTTTTTTTATAATCAGTGTAACATCCCACATCACCCAGGGGAGTGATCCTTAAATGTATATTCTCATCCTTACTTAGCACGAGGCATTTTGGGAGCTCACTGGCTTCGGGTTCCGTAGGAACTCCGAAGTTAAGCAAGAAGAGGGCTAGAGCAATCCCATGATGGGTGACCCACTGGGAAGTTGCTCGTGAGTTTCTAAAAACAAAACTATGAGGGAATGGTAAGCCCAAAGCGGACAATATCGTGCTACGGTGGTAAAGTCGGCCTGGGAAGTGATCCGCCCCAGGCTGGGATGTGACAATTTGGTATTAGAGCCTAACCCTGGTCGCGTGTGTGCCGACGAGGACGTCGGGCCCCTAAGGGGGGTGGATTGTAACATCCCACATCACCCAGGGGAGTGATCCTTAAATGTATATTCTCATCCTTACCTAGCACGAGGCCTTTTAGGAGCTCACTGGCTTCGGGTTCCGTAGGAACTCCGAAGTTAAGCGAGAAGAGGGCTAGAGCAATCCCATGATGGATGACCCACTGGGAAGTTGCTCGTGAGTTCCCAAAAACAAAACCGTGAGGGAATGGTAAGCCCAAAGCGGACAATATCGTGCTACGGTGGTGGAGTGGGCTCGGGAAGTGATCCGCCCCAGGCGGGGATGTGACAACCAGCATTACACACCTCTTAAGATGTTTTGAACATGTTTAAAAATAAAGAAAATAATATTGAAAGAATAACTAATTGAATCACATTATCGATAACTCATTGTCAGGCTAAGCCCACCCCCTCCTCCTTAGTATAGATAATGTCGTTTGTGAAAAAAAAATTATTTGACAACTAATTTAATCACGTTATTATCAGTATGTGTAAATTTATATAATCGGGGGCTTGAGAGATAAAGAAAGGCAGGCAGAAAAACAATGAGAGAGAGAGAGAGAGAGAGAGAGAGAGAGAGAGAGAGAGGGTGGGGGGAACAGATGGAACCCCTAACATTTTGTTAATCTTTTTTTTTTTTTTTTGTCCAACAACCCAATACTTTATATTTTAGTATGATCAAATTACCAAATTACCCTTACGTGATTTGATATATTATTTTGGACAGGTTTTAAATGGGATGACCCCAAAATTTTGTCGCCATTCGTGAGCCTCTCGCTTATCTATATACAGATAGATATTCTCGCCTGCTTGCAAGTCAACTAAGTCAAGTATTCAACCTTCACATACTGTTTATTAGCTGCCATATGGACCAAGTCTTTGTAGAAAAAATCAATGTATGGAAAGTGCTTAAATCCTTCAATTATGCTAATTTTGTTCTTAGTTTTTATCTTTTGAAAGTTGAAAACTGTAAAAACATCTCCTCTTTTTTTTTTTCTTACAAACGATATTTTTATATTAATATAATTTCGTTTGTACCAAGGGGTGAGGTGGGAACATAACTTGAAATATGGCTACACCCTTATTTGCAGTTGAAAAACACTTTAACATAAGTGTTTGTATAAAACTTATTTGTCGCAATGTCTTTTTTTTTTTTTTTTTTCCTAATTTAATACACTATTATCTCATCTGCTTGCCAGTCACTACTCTTTCAACCCCTATCGACCTTCTGGAAAACTCATGGTGACTGCGTTGTGGGATAAACTGGTAGGCTTTTCAGAAGGGCGAACATGATTGGAATTTCTGTATGTTGAAAAGGCAGGTTCTTTGGAAGGTGGAAGAGATGTAGATTCATTGCCCTGCAACATACGAATTACCGAAGACATTGTTGGTCGATCAGCTGGAGCTTCTTGAACACACAAAAACCCTACATAGATACACTTCATGGCTTCATCGAGGTGGCACGTTTCCCTTACCGATTCATCGATCACCTCCATTCCTCTTCCTTCTTTCCACAGCTCCCATGCCTAATTAAAATGTTGAATTTACGGTCATTAGCGAATTTGGAAGGCTTAAAGATAGAATGATTGTGAGCAAGAATAATTTTTCAGTACTTACCCATCCAGCAAGAGTTGGTGAATGTTCAAAGCGATAAAAAGCAGCATTCTTCTTTCCGCTTACAATCTCCAACAATAACACTCCAAAGCTGAATACATCTAATTTCTCAGAGAAATAACCATATCTCGCATATTCGGGTGACATGTAACCGCTGCACATGAATTGACAATATGTATAGAAGTAAGCAATAGAACATTACTTGAATGAAAACATGTGCCAGGTATATGTAGACTTACTATGTGCCAACAACCCTATTGGTATTTGCTTCAGTCTGGTGTATCCCGAAAATCCTTGCCATTCCAAAGTCTGAAATTTTGGGGTTCAAGGCTCCATCCAACAGTATGTTACTTGCTTTTAGATCCCTATGGATGATTTTCAATCTAGAGTACTTGTGGATATAAAGTACTCCTTGAGCAATGCCTTCTATAATTCGAAAACGTCTTCCCCAATCTAATTCTCTTTTTTCAGATGCATCTGATTGGACAAACCATGAAGAAAAATGAGCAAATGTTTTTCTTTTCATTTTAGATAAAATGTTGGACACAGTGCATTTGATCTTGCAGTACACGGCATTTAAACACAAGTAAAACAATATATTTGCAGAATGAATCATAAGTCATTAGCACACACACACACACACACACACACACACATACCAAACAAAAGTTTGTCCAAGCTCCGATTGGGCATGTATTCGTAGATCAATATCATTTCCTCATCTTCAAGACAGCAACCCAAGAGCCTAACGAGATTGGTATGTTGGAGCTTGGCAATAAGTTTTAACTCATTCATGAACTCCAGTTGTCCTTGGCCTGACTTTTTTTATAACCTTTTTATGGCTACTTCTTGATTTTCAGCCAAAATTCCCTGCACAGAGGAAGAAAATCGCACAAGAGAAAAAATTGTTAGAGAAGTAAAAAGGAACGATCATGTTTCTGAAAGGAGAAATTATTTTCGAACACTCTTTTTTGTCCTTCTGCACACCCATGTGTATTTTGCTCCATGATTCATCTCATTGGAATTATTCAATCCAAAGATCATAAATAAACAAGAAGTGTGCATGAGGAGAAAAATGTTTTAGTATTTAGAGTACACAGTGGAAGTATCACCTTGTAGACAGGGCCAAATCCTCCCTCTCCGAGTTTATTAGCTTCAGCGAAGTTGTTTGTAGCAGCTATTATAGCCCTTAAACCAAAGATCGGCAGTTCTGCATCGTTCTTTTCACCTCCAGCAGCAAATTTACTTTTAGTCTCACCATATCTATTCCTTTGCTCTCTTTTCTTTCCCAATGTCTTCTTCCATAAGAAATAGCCAAAAATGACAAGAAGCAAACCTGTGACTGTTGTGACAATTGCAATCACAAGGGACGGCTTAATTGAACCTGCAAAGAAAAGAAAAAAAATCACTGGGACAACATTAAGATTAATTGCTCCACGTAAGACATGAATAATCACTCTGTTATTACCTTTTTTCTTAATGTCGGAAGCTGCAGCTCTGATATATAAAGTTTTTCCACCACCGTCACTTGCTACAAGTTCTGGCAGAAAAACATCTCCATGCCATAGTGAACAATAACTGTTGCTCTCATAAGCATAAGCAGTGCAATGGCATTCATTTAAACAGGCTGATCTACAACTTTCGATACCAAGAACGTATCCGTATTGGTTATTTTCAGGCAATGAAATGCTATGTATTTCTAGAAACTCGTCTCCCAAAAACCCATCACCCGTCCCATTCGCACTAGTAGCATTCCCACACTGCATACTGGTTCTTCTTGAACACCCACCAGAATAAATCTGCAAGTCCCAATCACTCTGCCGGTTTGGCTCAAAGCCCTTCAAACATTTGCAGTTGTCCGAGGATGTAGGATTGCAACTAGAGAAATCCCCACAAAAAGCATAAACATCACATTGTTGTAATGGTAGAGACCAAAGCAAAGTCCACTGCTTCTCCAACCATGTTAGTTGCTGAATCTGCCCCGAGACAGACAAGAAGCATCGAGATACAGTTTTTGGATCGTAAAGAGAATAGGTGAAATACCTTTCGTTCTCATTCGTAACATAACTATAATTGAACATTTGATTTTCAGGAGCCACCTTGAAAATATGTGAACTTTCATTCCATGGTGCATTGATCCAATACTGTTTAGACCTATTCCACAATAAGATATATCAACTGCTTTCGTCCTGGGCTAGCTCAAGAGAGTAAAGACCTGGTGCAGGAGTTTCCGAATTCTTCCATGAAGTGAGAGTTTGGGTATGATTTGTAATTTTGTTGAATCCAAGTTTAGCTCCTGGTAGCCAAGTATGGGTTGGATGATCAAAGCTTTGCCATAAAGGCTCTGATGTATTGTTACTAGACCCCGCTCTCAAGACAAAGTTTCCACTATCCAAAAGAACTGCTTGTACAGAACCACAATTGGTGGTAGAGTTTAAATTTGTTGACCAAACCAGGGTTTTGGACTGGTTCAAGATAACTAAATTACCGTCTAAGATGCTCAAGACCGAAGAAAATCTATCAGATACTGGTATTTCCCTATTTGCTACCCAAACAACGGTCATCTCAGATACTACTTGCTTGGAGTACCATATGCCTATATAGTAGTTTGAAAGCTGACCAGGTTTGAAGAAACCTAGCTCAAACATCCCACCAGCAGAACCAATGGTTTGATCGCCAGAGAGAGATTGGTTTTCGCCAATAGTGTCAGCTGCTAGGTAAACATGGGACTTGAGAAATACACATAATAAAATAACGGAGAACACGAACTCTGAGTTTGGTTTGGTATCCATGGCTGCACAAAGAATTCAGCAGGCAGGCAAAGATTTACCGTGTGCATGTTACTGTACTTAAGCTATATGCCCTTTTCATGGCGGTCATAGCAAGTCAACTAAATCAACTATTCAACCCATCACATTCTGTCATTAGCTGGCATATGAACAAAGTCTTTGTAGAAAATTCAATGTATTACGGTTGTGTTCAACTTCATCAATGCTCTACAATAATGTGTAAACTCTTGAGGATTCACATATCGAACACAAGAAGAGATGGAGGTATAGGATTAGGAAATGTTCGAGTTAGATTGCCTCAGCTGCAGATCGTTTTTTCTCGAACACCCACCAGGGTAGTCCTTTAAATCCCAGTCTCTCTTCGCCTTCGGCTCAAAACCGTTCAAGCAATAATAGGCGAGGGTGCTTACCACACAAATCATAAACTTCGCATTGTTTTCTCCATTGGGACCAAACCAAATTGCACGGTATGTCCCACAATGACAACTGTTGAATTTGCCCCGAAGTATGCGTCACGAATCGAGAAAATATCTTTGGATCATAAAGAGGGTGGGTGAAGTATGCGTCACGGATGCAATGCATATCCAATTCTGTGGAGTCCACAGTATGAGATACGCATTGCTTCCGTTCGGTCTAACTCAAGCGAGAAAAGACCCTGTCCAGGATCCTTCGAACTCTTCCGCGAAGTAAGAATTTGGGTTTGTTGGGTAACAGTGTTAAACCCAATTCTAGCTCCTGGCAGCCAACTTTTCCATAACGGCTCTGATAAACTATTACTGGACACCGAGAAGTTTCCGGTATCCAAAAGAAGTGCAGTGGCGGAGGAGGAGGTTAAATTGACCAAACAGGGGCTTTGGACTTGTTAAACAGGACTAAATCACCATCTGAAATCATTAAAACTGAAGAAAATTTGTCGGAAACTGGTTTTTCCCTGTTTGCCACCCAAACAATGTAAAAGTTTGGTGTACTACATGCCTATGTAAAAGTTTGAAGAGTTACCTGGTTTGAAGAAACTGAGCTCAAAATTCCCACCTGCGGAGACAATAGTTTGATCGCTCGAGAGAGATTGTTTTTCGCTGATGGTGTCAGCTGCAAGGGAAACATGGGACTCGAGAAATGCACATAATAAAATAATGGAGAACACAAACTCTGAGTTTGGTGTGGTATCAATGGCTGCACAAAGCATTCAGCAGGCAGGCAAAGATTTACCATATGCACGTTGCTGGAACTTAACCTACATCTTTTCATGGTGATCAGTAAGTCAACTAAGTCAGTTATTACGGTTCATTAGCTGGCACATGGACCGACAAAGACCTTGTAGAAAATTCAATGTCAAGCCCTTTGCCAAAGATTCTGGTAGTATAACGGTTCTGTTCAAATTCGTCAATGCTCTACAGTCTACAATGTGTAAACCCTTGAGGCATCACATATCCAAAACCCGAGAAGAGATGGAGGTATGAGTTAGGATTGGGACATTCGAGTTAGATTGCTTCAACTGCAAGCTAATGTACCAAATTAAGCACTCATGCTTACTATAAATTGTGGTTCATGTGTTATTTCAATGAGGCTACCTACGATCATGATTGCTTCGGTTCAAGAGGTTTTGAGCTTAAAAGTTGTTAATTATCATAATCTTTTCCAATCCATACGAGTTTAGGTAACAAAAGTAATCTCAAAAACAAAGATATGTTGAAACTTTTAAGATTCCCATTACCACAAAGTTTATTCATTTCCAAGTCTCTGTTTTTGGTCTGAATTCCTACAAACCGTACCCATCCAGACATGATTAATCTAAGGTAATGATTTCAGCACACCATTTTCTCCACCAATCATGATCTTGTTTCTACAACTTGATTATCCTACAAACTCATTAATAACTACACAATCTAAATCCTTCGACAACAAAACCCAAATTAGATGAAATTTAACATGAATCACAAAACCGTAAATGAGACAAAATTGGTGTGATTAGGTGTAGTGTTGTTGTTTAATTCCAATCTCCACCAGTAACAAGAGATGAAGCTGATAGACAACATTTCAATTCATTGAGTTATTTCAGACCCTACACCTGATTGATAAAGTATAAGAGTATAGTTGAAACTCAAAAACATATTTTAACACAAGACACAACAAAAATACACAACCTAAAACTATGCTTACGTTGACTCAGATACATCGAATCTATCAAGGGATTATAGTTTCCACGTGTAGGTTCTAGGTTCTCCCTGCACAAAAGTAGGGTCTCACTTCTGCTACGCCTCATACACGTTGGATTGTAACTTCATTGACACTGAAACATTACCTAAGCCAAACAAAATACTAAACCCTATTCAACAAAACAAGCAATGAGCAAAAAAATCATTAAACCTACAAAGAAAAGAAAAAGAACATCGGGATAACATTAAGAGTAACGGAACAAAGTAAGACACGAATAATCATTCTCTTACTATGTTTTTTTTCTTAACGTTAGATGTAAAACCCCATCCCGGAATTTTAAAAATTGTTTTGGGTCTTAATGTGTATGCCCGTGGGGCCCATGTGTTTTTGTCTTGTTCCCCCGGGGCCCAAGTACATCTCCCTCTCTTTCTTCCCTTTTCCCGTGCACCCTACACCTCTCTCAAAGCTCTCTTTGTCTCACGGTTCCCTCCCTCTCCCTCGCTGCACCCTCCCCTTCCTCGAGCTTCACAAGACACACGTACGTACGTACACACGGACACACGGACAACAACCATTCACCACCGGTCCACCACCTGGACCTTGTTACCACGAAGCTCGGACCGATTACCCTGAAGCTCGACAGTGGCGGATGCCACTGTTCATTGTCTCCCCGACTTGCATCGTTGTAGGTGAGCTTCGAAGACCCTTTTAACTTTCCCCTTTGGTCCCATTTTTCAATTCTGATCGTGTGGGTGTGTATTGGACGACAAAACCACGAGGAAACAACTCGGAGGAGAAAAACCCAGATTCCGGCAAATACCCGTGGCTTTCAGGCCACTTTCCGGCCAACTCTGGCCACCACTCGCCTCGAAATTGGTATAGATCTCTTCCTTATCGTTTGGACTTCATTTTGGTGTATTAAATCGCATGTTTTCGTTAGAGCTCGAGGAATTTCTGGCCGAATTTCGGCTTTCTCTTTCAAATGGGTCCGGCGACCCACAATTAGAACTCGGGCCGGGCTTTCAAGCCCCAAAGCCCATTCAAACCAGGCCTTTGGGCCGAACAAAGTAAGGCCTTCGACCCGTTGAAAACTAAACCTTTTGTCCCTGTGCCGGGTTACTGAGCCCAAGCCCTTACAAAACCCAAAACCCCATTTTGAGGAATCGACCCAAAGTCTAGGCCCAGAACCGGCCTTTGACTTAGCCCCCTTTGACCTGACGGAATATTTTGTTGTTGACTTTTTTGAAAATTAACCGAGACTTTTCTCAAGGTAATTCAATGTTCTTAACCCATTTTTGACGTCCGTTTCCTCAAATTCAATTGTTATAATAGAGTTTTTTTTAATTGTGCCCTTTATGTGCTTAGGTGCATTTATTGTGGCTATTACGTCTTCATAGTTTGCGTAGTTCTTCGGCAGCGATGTATCTGTGAGTGGACCCTTCTAAAATGCATGATTTAATAGTGAAAATGCATACATGAAAAACATGATTTATTGATTACGTTTTGTAAAACGTTTTACGATATATTATGCTTACTTAGAATATGTTCAATTATCATATTTTTTATAGAACCTATGTTTTTGTAGGATATCTGATGGATGACGATATACTATTTAGAACATTTTTTCACACACTTCTTTATAGTATAAATGATGGATAACTGTATACCATGAAGATGCTTTTGAGATATATATACATGTGTTTAGAAAGACTATATCCAATGTTTTGTGCGTATCTAGTGGTCACTGTTTTGCCTGTTTGACAATGATCGTGTCGAGCGTAGGTTGGGCCTGTTTGGCAATGATATGTATATTGGCTTTGTGTCAGGCGTAGGTTGGGCCTATTTCGCAAATGAAGTGTTCTAAATGGTCTGTTTGGCAAATGAAGGGTTCTGATTGAATAGATACTGATACTGATACCACTAGTTAGCACACTATATACGAAATATGTTTTGTGAAGGTTTTATGGCATAATAGGATTTTCGGAAAACCTACTACTTATTATGATATTAGTTTTCATAAAACTTAGGGGTTAGTATATTGATAACTGTTTCAATATATATATATATATATATATATCAATTTGGTCATCATGTTTGTTTTGCGTTCCCTTAAGGACTTATAATCGAGGCATACAATCCCGGCATCAAGGCACTCCTGCATCGGCATCTTCGATTCCTCTCGATGTAGGACCCATCCTCTTATTCATTCAATTTTATATTATTTCTTTTTAGTATTCTAGTTAGTTGTATGCTCTGAACATGTTCCTCATTTGCGTAATAATTATATTTAAACTTCTATTATTCTTATTCATATTTTTAGTTCTTAGCATTGCATTCAATAAATGGTTTTCGTCACCTTCGGGTATCTGCTAGCACATGATCATTCCGATGTTCTACGAACATCGGGATTTGGGTTTGTCATTAGAAATGTTGAGAATGAATCTCACATTGATGAGAGTAAAGACCTTACATTTGCTTATAAGTAGTTAGGTCATACTCTAAATTGCCAATTAATTTTACGATGGAATCTCAATTTTCTTCAAGAAGCTACAGCTCTGATGTGTAAAGTTCTTCCATCGCCGGCAATGGCATTTATTTAAGCAGGCTGATCCACAACTTTCAATACTAAGAGCATGTTCATATTTGTTTATTTTTAGGCAATGAATCGCTATGTTTTTCTAGAAACTCGCCTCCCGTCCCATTTATAGTAGCAGCATTCCGACACTGCGTACTAGTCCTTCTTGAACAGGACACACACCAGAATAAATCTGCAAGTCCCAATCTCTCTGCTGGTTTGGCTCAAAGCCCTTCAAACATTTGCAGCTGTTCAAGGATGTGAGATTGCAACTGGAGAAAGCCCCACAAAAAGCATGTACAATTGTATTGGCTGAGACCAAAACAAAGTACACTGCTTGGGAGCCTCAAACCATGTTAGTTGCTGAATCTGCCCTGAGACAGACATCAAACATCGAGGTGCAATTTGATGATTATAACGTGAATAGGTGAAATAACTTTGATTCTCATTCGTAACATATCCATAATTGAACATGTAATTAAGCCTCAATTCAGGAACCAAGTTGAAGATTTCCGAACTTTCATTCCATGACCCGCTGGTCCAATATTGTTTACACCTATTCCACAATAAGATATCTCAATTGCCTTCATCTTGGGCCAGCTCAAGAGAGTAGAGACCTGGTGCAGGATTCGAATCCAATTATTCTTGCAGGCCAAGCAGCCTTTCTGCTTGCCGAGAGCCCATCATCACCAGCCCATACTCCCGTCAATAAAAGTTGAGTTTAACATGATCAGTGCATCAAGTGTTCTAATTATATTTTGCTTTTCAATGTTGAAAGAGGCATCAAGTTCGAATTCTCATCGATAAAAAAACTGATCGGGCACAAAGTTTACTTATAGTTCTAGATGCCAAACTTGCATTCGGTAGATTCTATATGATGATTATCAAATTTTCTATTCCAACCATAGGAAAACCCATGTTATCAATTATGGATATACTAACGTAAAATCCTTTGTTCTAGACCAATTTTGTTTTTAGTTTTTGTCTTCTGAAAGTTTGAAGATGTAAAAAAATCTCCTCTTTATTCATTTGATACAAATGATATTCCATTTTAAATTAATATAAATACGGTTGCACCAAGGGGTACGGCGGGAACATATCTAGAAGTATGGTTACACTCACATTTGCAATTAAAAAAATACAAAACATAAATTTAATATGCTACTATTATAGGTTTAGTTTGGACGGGAAAAAACCATGAAACGCACAAACAGCTCGGGTAGTGTGTAATTGAACCTGAAATGTTTGTATAAACTGCTAGTTGTCGGGGTGTTTATTCTAATATACTATACTAAAAAATTCTCAACTGATTGCCAGTCACTGCCCTTCCAATGCTTATCAACCTTCTCGCAAACTCATGGTGACTGCATTTTGGGAAAAATTGGTAAGTGTTTAAGTGTTTCAGAAGAGCGAACATGACTAGAATTTCTTTGTGTTGAGAAAGCAGGTTGTTTGAAAAGTGAAAGAGATGTAGATTCATTGCCATAGGAGTGTAATCCCCCCTCCCAAAATTTAGTTTATAATTTTACTAAAATTTGGTTTTTATTTAAAAAATTATTTTTGGATCTTAATTGGGGAGCCCAAGGGGCCCACCCCTCCCCCAGCTCCCCTCTTACCCGTTTGCCAAGTGGCACCTCTCTCCTTCTCTCCTTCTCCTCTCTTCTCTCTCTGGGTTCTCTCTTCACTCTCTCCCCCGAAACCCTCTATGCAACTCCCTCATTCCCACCCCGAGAACTACACGGCAACATCACCCACAACATCTTCGCCACCACCGTGAGTTACTCTCCGGTGACCATACCACCCTCGGACCCCCCTCCTTCGTCTTCTCTCTCTGCGAGTACAAGGGCTGAGACCACCCACATAGTTTTCCGGCGAGTTTCTTGAATCTTCGGCCATGGTAAGCACCCTAGATCTCTTTAGTTGTTATTTTAGGTTATAGTAGGTTAATTTATGAACGTTGGGTGGTTTGAACGTAGAAACTGCACGATGAAGAACTACCCAGTTTTCCGGCGAGAATGTCGTGAGTTCCAAGTCCTTTTCTGACCACCTTCCGACCACCTTCCGGCCACGGCTGGCCACGAGGAAGGTATATTTTGAATCTTTTCCTTCGTAACTTTATTTTGGCATAAAGGTTGATGAGTGTAGTCGAGCTTTGGGTTGACCAGAGCTTGGAAGCTCCGGCCTTCTCCTTCGTGAAGACCGGCTTCCTTTTTCCTTCGAAGCCAGGCCTTGGGGCCTTTCAACCCACAACCAAAACCGTTTGGACCTAAGACGCTCGGGCCACTTAGCCAAACTGAAAACCCACGGGCCTTTAGGCCCAACCCGCAACCAACCCAAACCCTTTAAGCCCCAAAGCCCGAACCCCTTTTATTTATTTATTTATTTTATTTGTTTTCTAGAACCAGAGGCCCTTGGGCCGTGTGAACCCAGGCCTTGCGGCCCAAATAACCCAAAACCCCTTTTAGGTCTTTGACCCAATCCATTAACCTTTATAACCTAGGCCTTTGGGCCTAGGACCTTTCGGCTCAAACCCACCAGCCCAACTGATGGAATATTCCGTCAGAGAATATTCTGTTAAGGAATATTCCGTTAGAGAATATTTCTAGAATATTTTTTTTGTTGTATTTTTCGAAATTTACTCGGGACATTTCTTGGGTAATTTGACGTCCTGAATTCGTTTTTAACGTTTATTTTTCCAAATTCAATCATTTGAATATAGTTTTATTAATTGGACCCTTTATGTGCTTAGGTGCATGTATTACAGCGTTCTGTCTTCGTTAGTTTGCATGGCTCTTTGGTGGCCAAACATCTGTGAGTGGACTCATTCTAAAAGGCATGTTTTAATAGTAGAAATGCATACATGAAAAACATGATTTAATGATTACGTTTTGTGAAACGTTTTACGATGTATTATGATTAGAATATGTTGAATTATCATATTTTCTATAGAACCCATGTTGTAGGATATTTGATAATGTGGACTTACCCATCCACGGCAATCCTTTGATAACAATAAGTCCGAGTAACTTGGGGTGCAAATAATCAACTAAAAACACACTTGTTCTACATCTACTATACTGAGATAGCAGTGGAACGCCTAGCACTTAGTTAGTTTTAATTGTGAGCTTTAAGGCCTATACGTAAGGCCCCACAAAGGCACATTTCAGAACTAACTTTATCCTCTTCTTGTAGCACATCAACAAGCAAGAGCTCGACTGCACATCCGAAGTGTCAATCCCTTGGGGAGCTGTGCTGAGATTCGAGGATCTTTCTCCAAAGAAATCTTTGCCCGAACACATGGTAAGCAAGAAAATTGAGAACCTGATAGTACAAAGCACCAGAAGCTTGGAGGCAACAAGGTGGCCATTGAAAGCTCTTGAAGCTCTAGCGAAGGACAAGATCATCATTTGGGAAAAGTTGATCAGAATTGAGAGGCTGATCAAGTGAGAAGAGAAAAAAGGCAAGGATATAGTTGAAACTCAAAACCAGCATTTCATGACCAAAAAAACAAAAAAAAAAAAAAAAAAAAAAAAAAAAAACATAAACACAAATCCTAGAACTATGATTACAATGCCTCATTTACATCGTTTCTATCAAGCGATCGTAGTTTCCACAAGTAGGTTCTCCCTGCACAAAAAACAGGTTCTCACTTCCGCTACGGCTCAAACATGTTGAATTGTAACATCATTGACACCTAAAAATTCAATAAACTGGACTGGCCTTCAGAAAATGATACTTCGTTGAAATATAACCAAAACCAAAAAAGAATGTGTCTTTATATGCTATGATAGAAAATATTTGAGCCTAACTCATTTTCTGGTCATGCATTTTCTCAAAAGCCAAACAGATCGAAAAGAAAATAACACGGTAAGCAAGAAAATTGAGAACCTAATAGTATAGAGAGCACCAAAAGCTTGGAGGCAACAGGATGGCCATTGAAAGCTCTTCAAGCTCTGGTGAAGAAGGAACAAGATCATCATTTGGGAAAAGTTGACCAGAATTGAGATACTGATCAAGGGACAAGATCGGCCAGCACATGCTTACCATGGTCTTTTGAAGAATATCAGGGTCGAGCGTGTCAAATAACCTATGAACACCTGTATCCTTATAACATAACAATTTAATACATTTAAAGTTTATTTAAAAAATAAAAAAAACAAGACCTGCACTGTTCCCAAAACTTGCTTTCTAGTCTCAATATCCCAAGACGCCCCCATCTCCTCCTGACTTCCCCCTACAATTGTTACCAGCAAAATCATAAACAAAGGTCGGTGATGGCAAAATATTAAACCACCCACGTCCATCGTCGCCTGTGATTTCACCCGGGACGCTCCCTCTATTTTCTCTCTTCCTCTTTTTCTTTCTCCTATCCTTTCTCGTTCTCTCCCCCTCTTATTTCGACATGGAACCAAAGGGATAGTTGGCCGGACCTTTTGGTTTGCCGTCTATCTCCTCCCTCCCCCACCCTCTTATGGGCCTCCGTATACTGTGAGCCGCACACGAACGAGCTCGAACAAAATATTTCAGAGCTAAATCCAGTGTGGAAGATCAGAAAATCAAAACCCAGAAAACATAAAATTATGAAAATAAATTTGTAATATTTTTTTTGAAAAGAAGCCAAATTTGTAATATTTAAAAAAAAAAAATGCCATTTTTCAAATCCTTCTGTATGTTCTTCTCCCCACAAACCCTTCAAATTTGGTCCTTCTCTACCTCCTCCCCTTTATCTCTTGGATTTTAATTAGCATTTTTTTTTTCTTCTGGGTTTTGTTGTTTTTAGTGATTTAGGTTGAAGAGTTTATGCATTTTCCGGGAAACTAAGCGTCTAGGCGTATTTCAAAGCTCAAATAGGTTATTGGTGGGAAAACCACTTGTCATGATGAGGTGTGTGTTCTAGTCATATGAGAAAATTTCTCTAGTCATATGAAATAATTCTAGTACCACTTAGTCCATGTCAAGTCAATCCAGCTTAGTCATTTAAGCAAATCTAATCTAAGATAGTCCGGTGCAACAACCGCACCCTATATAAAGACTGAAGTGCTATTAGCGACTGGACCATTCATATCGTAAATTGATATGAATGTTTGATGATTGAAGACCAAAAGAAAAGAGAAAGAATATGAGTTTACAAGTTGTCCAAAGCCAATCGATCGAAAACTGGTAAGAGAATCAACAATCATATTAGGAATGCTAAACAGTTTTCTTTTAATTTCCCCTTTGGTTTTCACGCTTTCTTCTCACAAAAGGAAACAAATATGAGAGGAACTCAAAAGAAGAAACTTGAAGCACAAAAACTAAGCCCCAAAACGGACACATTTTATATGTACGTCTTCCATATATATACCATACTCATGTTGTCTCTCTCAAACACAAGTTTAAACCTGATTTTTTTTTTTTTTTTTTTTTTTTTTTTGCTTTGTGTTTTTGGGCTCGTCCCAATAAAGAATCAGCAGAATCATGGGTTTCAAGGATGTGGAGAACAATAATGCCGAAACTGGCAGCGGAGCTTTTTTTGAGATTAAACTGATGTCCTTACTGGTGCTAATTGTAACCAAACTGATTCTTACATTGGTGGTAATCGGACTCAAATTGATGATATTAACGCCGTTAGAATGGTGCATTCGTTGGTTGGTCAACACTCTTACCTTGGTTTGTTTTGTTGTTGTAGCTTGTAAGTGAAACTATCCAAGGTCCTCAAATTTTCCAGATCGAAGTGATATTCACAAACTGTTTGTTTAATTGATTTATTATTGACTTGATCTGCAGGGTGCATTCAGTTCCTCTATAGTTTGAGCAGACTGGTGCTTGTGTTTCAGCTCGACAAGGAGAATGTTGATGTTCGAATCCATTTATTCTTGCAGGCCAAGCAGCCCCTCTGCTTGCCGAGAGACCATCATCTCCAGCCCATACTCTCGTCAATAAAACTTAAATTTAACATGATCAGGCGCATTCAGTGTTCTAGTGATATTTTGCTTTTTAATGTTGAAAGAGGCATCGAGTTCGAATCCTCATCGATAAAAAGACTGATCGGGCACATAGTTTACTTGTAGTTCTAGTTGCCAAACTTGCATTCGGTAGATTCTATAAGATGTTTGTCAAATTTTCAATTCCAACCATAGGAAAACCCATGTTGTCAATTATGAATATACGAATGTAAAATCCTTTGTTCTAGACCAATTTTGTTTTTAGTTTTTGTCTTCTGAAAGTTGGAAGATGTAAAAAAATCTGCTCTTTATTCTTTTGATACAAGTGACATTTCATTTTAAATTAATATGAATATGGTTGCACCAAGGGGTGCGCGTGAGAACATATCCAAAAGTATGGTTACACTCACATTTGCAGCCGAAAAATACATAACATAAATTTAATCTGCTGCTATTATAGGTTTAGTTTGGATGGGCAAAAACCATAAGACACACAAACAACTTAGGTAATGTGTAATTGAACTTGAAGTGTTTGTATAAAACTGCTAGTTGTCGGGGTGTTTATTCTAATATACTATACTATTTTCTCAATTGCTTGTCAGTCACTGCTCTTCCAACGCCTATCGACCTTCTAGCAAACTCTTGGTGACTGAGTTGTGAGAAAAAATGGTAGGCATTTCAGAAGGGCGAACAATATTGGAATTTCTGTGTGTTGAAAAGGCAGGTTCTTTGGAAGGCGGAAGAGATGTAGATTCATTGCCTTGCAACATAAGAATTACTGAAGACATTGTTGGTCGATCAACTGGAGCTTCTTGAACGCACAAAAACCCTACATGGATACACTTTAAAGCTTCATCGAGGCGACAAGTTTCCCTTACTGATTCATCAATCACCTCCATTCCTCTTCCATCTTTCCACAACTCCCATGCCTAATTAAAATGGTGAACTTACAGTCATTTGCGAATTTGAAAGGCTTAAAGATGGGATGACCATGAGTTTTAGAATAATTTTTCAGTACTTACCCATCCAGCAAGAGTTGGTGAATGTTCAAGGCGATAAAAAGCAGCATTCTTCTTTCCGCTTACAATCTCCAACAACAACACTCCGAAGCTGAATACATCTAATTTCTCAGAGAAATGACCATATCTCGCATACTCGGGTGACATGTAGCCGCTGCGCATGAATTGACAATATGTAGAGAAGTAAGCAATAGAACATTACTTGAATGAAAACATGTCCCAGATATACGTAGACTTACTATGTGCCAACAACCCTATTTGTATTTGCTTCAGTCTGATTTATCTCGAAAATCCTTGCCATTCCAAAGTCTGAAATTTTGGGATTCAAGGCTCCATCCAACAATATGTTACTTGCTTTTAGGTCCCTGTGGATGATTTTCAATCTCGAGTACTTGTGGATATAAAGTACTCCTTGAGCGATGCCTTCTATAATTCGAAAACGTCTTCCCCAATTTAATTCAATTTTTTCAGATGCATCTGATTGGACAAAACACGAAGAAAGATGAGCAAGTGTTTTTCTTTTCATTTTAGAAAAAATGTTGGACACAGTGCATAATATGCATCTTGCAGTACATGACATTTGCACACAAGGAAAATAATTTGCAGAAACAAAGAATTAATAAGTCATTAGAGTGTATTTACCAAATAAAAGTTTGTCTAAGCTCCGATTGGGCATGTACTCGTAGATCAATATCATTTCCTCATCTTCAAGACAGCAACCCAAGAGCCTAACGAGATTGGTATGTTGGAGCTTGGCAATAAGTTTTAACTTATTCATGAACTCCTGGTGTCCTTGGCCTGACTTTTTTGATAACCTTTTAATGGCTACTTCTTGATTTTCAGCCAGAATTCCCTGTACAGAGGAAGAAAAGCGCACAATAGAAAATATTTTTTGAAGTTCAAAGAAAAAAAAAAAAAAAAAAATCATATTTTCGAAAGGGGGAATGATTTTTGCACAGCCTTTTTCTCCTGCACACTCCTATTCATTTTTGTCCTTTAATTCTCCTTGGATATTTGTTTAGGTCAGAAATAAACAAAAGTGTTCAGGAGAAGAGAAATGTACATGTATTTAAAGCACATGGTGGAAGTGTCACCTTGTAAACAGGGCCAAATCCTCCCTCCCCGAGTTTATTAGATTCAGCAAAGTTGTTTGTAGCAGCTACTACAGCCCTTAAACCGAAGATCGGTAGTTCTGCATCATCCGTTCTACCTCCACCTCCAACATCAAATTTACTTTTACTCTCATTATGGTTCTTCTTATGCTCTCTGTTTTAGTCATAGTGTTAGAACACGTCTGAGAGAAAAAGACAGAGAGAGGTGAGATCGAGTGGAAGCAGTACCTTTTCTTTTCCAAAGTTTTCTTCCATAAGAAACAGCCAAAAACGACAACAATTAAACCAGTGATTGTTGAGACGATTGCAATCAAAAGGGACGGCTTAATTACACCTGCAAAGAGAAGAAAAAGATTTTGTTGACAACATCAAGATAATGGCGCCAAAATAATGATCACTAATTGCGACACGAATAATCTTTCTATTATTACTATTATTACGTTTTTCCTTGATGTCAGAAGCTGCAGCTCTGATGTATAAAGTTCTTCCATCACCGCCATTTGCTTCAAATTCATGCAGATTCAAGACATCTCCATGCCAGATTGAACATCCATTGTCATTGTCATGGCCATAAGCAGTGCACTGGCATTCATTTAAGCAGGCTGATCTACAACTTTCGATACTAAGAGCACCTTCATATTGTCTATTATCAGGCAATGACTCGCTATTTACTTTTAGAAACCCGTCTCCCGTAGCATTCCCACACTTCACACTGGTTCTTCTTGAACATCCACGGGAATAAATCTGCAAGTCCCAATCACTCTGCCGGTTTGGCACAAAGCCCTTCAAACATTTGCAGTAGTTCAAGGGTGTGGGTTTGCAACTGGAGAAAGCCCCACAAGAAGCATAAACAGCACACTGTCTTGGTTGAGACCAAAACAATTCCCACTGCTTGGAATTCTCCATCCTTAGTAGCTGAATCTGTCCCGAGGCAGATATCGAGCCTCGATATGCAATTTTAGGATTGTTGGGAGAATATGTGAGATAACTTTCGTTCTCATTCGTAACATAACTATAATTGAAGATATTAAGGGCTCAGTTATTAAATTGCTTCATTTCAGGAACCAGGTTGAAAATATGTGAACTTCCATCCCATGGTCCGCTGGTCCAATACTGTTTAGACCTATTCCACAGTAAGATATACGAATTGCTTTCATCCGGGGCTAGCTTAAAAGAGTAAAGACCTGGTGCAGGATCCTCCAAACTCTTCCATGAAGTGAGAATTTGGGTATGATTGGTAATTTTGTTGAATCCAAGTTTACCTCCTGGTAGCAAAGTATGGGTTGGATGATCAAAGCTTTGCCATAAGGGCTCCGATGTATTATTACTAGAGCCTGCTATCAAGACAAGGTTTCCGCTATCCAAAAGAACTGCTTGTACAGAACCAGAACTGGTGGTGGAGTTTAAATCTGTTGACCAAACCGGGATTTTGGACATGTTCAAGAGAACTAAATTACCATCTAAGATGCTCAACACCGAAGAAAATCTATCAGATACTGGTATTTCCCTATTTGCTACCCAAACAACGGTACTCTCAGATACCACTTGCTTGGAGTACCATATGCCTATATAGTAGTTTGAAAGCTGACCTGGTTTGAAGAAACCTAGCTCAAACATCCCACCTGCAGAGACAATGGTTTGATCGCCCGAGAGAGATTGGTTTTCGCTGATGGTGTCAGCTGCAAGGGAAACATGGAACTCGAGAAAAGCAAATAGTAAAATAACGGAGAACACGAACTTTGAGTTTGGTTTGGTATTCATGTCTGCACAAGAATTCAGCAGGCAGACAAAGATTTACCGTATGCTTGTTGCTGGAACTTAACCTATATGCCCTTTTTGTGGTGATCATTGCGAGTCAACTAAGTCAACTATTCAACCCTTCACATTTGAGCAAAGTCTTTGTAGAAAATTCAATGTATGGAAAGGGCTAGAACATTGTTCGTCTTTTCTATAAACAAAGTATTTGTAGAAAATGTTAAGAATGAATCTCACGTGTTAAAGAAATCAACCCCATCTCATTAAAGAACCTACACAAATCTAAAATAAAGAATTCTAGAACATTCACTAAGGTTGGTTAGCTAGATTATCCAAGTTAAGGTAGTACTTTGTAGAAATGACTAGAATGTTGTTTCTTAAGTTGGTGGAAGAGTCTAGAAGAATGGTGAGGTTTCCACCAACATGCAAGATTAGTGTAGATAATTCTAACTTAGGAAGTTAGTGGAATTATCTAGATATCTCTAGCATGGTGTGTCCATGCTTCTCCAAGGTTCCATCCATACCTATAAAAGGAGAAGGCATCCACACCATTTGTATCAACAAATCAACAAGCAACCAACCAAGTAAGCTTGTAAGCAAACAAGCAAGTGAGAGTGAGAAGAAAGAATAGTCTTGTAAGAGTGTGAGTGCTCTAGAGTTTGTCTCTAGAAAGTGAGTGAGTGTCATAGCTTCTCAAGAGTGTCTTTGATAGTTTGTGTTGTAATATTTTGTTTATGTAATACAAGTAATTTGTTTACTTGTATTGTCTCTCTAACACTTGTGTTAGAGTTGTGTACTCTAAGTTTTTTCCCAACATCACATTGATGGAAAGAGGAACCTTGTATAGGCTTATAAGAGGTTGGGTTTTATAGTGGAACCTCAACTTTCTTCATGAGATCAGAGCATGTTGCCTCTCGTGTGAAAGTCCATGAGCCACACGTGCTCATGCGTCACCCAGTTGTTATCCACGTGTAGACTTGAAAATTGGTCATACTTGCGGGAACGTGTTGAGATTTGATGATGTGAGGAAAAGTTTGTCCCACATCGGTGAGGGACATGTCGTGCTATGGGCTTATACGATCTTGGGCTACTCTCCA
The DNA here is from genome assembly GCF_041283825.1 of Pyrus communis. Classification (NCBI taxonomy): domain Eukaryota; kingdom Viridiplantae; phylum Streptophyta; class Magnoliopsida; order Rosales; family Rosaceae; genus Pyrus; species Pyrus communis. The sequence goes on along the minus strand of NC_142573.1, from coordinate 5,208,451 downwards.
TATTGTCATTTGGTTTTATGGTGGAACCCTAACTTTCTTCATGGTATCAAAGCAGGTTGTCCCATGTGTGAACCCAAACGACCACATGTGCTCCACGTCACCTTGTTGTGTTGTCCACTTGTTAGGCTCGAAAAGTCGCCACACATGAAGGACCTCAACTTTCTTCAGAAAATTCAATATATGGAATGGGTTTGAACATTGTTCTTCCTCTGTCAAAACTTCTGGCAGTACTACAGTTCCGTTCTAATTCACCAATACTAGACAATATAAATAGTGTAAAACCTTGAGGCATCACATATCCAAAGCCCGTAAACAGATGGAGCTTCGAGTTAAGGATTAGGACACGTTCAAGTTAGATTGCTTCACCTGCAAGCTAATGTACCAAGCTAAGCACTAATGCTCACTACAAATTATGGGAAGAGATGGAGCTTCCGTTTAAGAGGTTTTGAGCTTAAATGTTGTTAATTATAATAAAATCTTTTCCAATCCACAACTAACAAAAATTAATCACAAAAACAAAGAAGGATATGTTGAAAGTTTTCAAACTCCCATTACCACAGCTTACAACAACATTCATTTACAAGTACAAGTCTGTTTTTGGTCTGATTTTAATCAAAAGATTGTATAATCTGAACCCATCCATACTGTAACGACCCGTCTTCAAATATTACAATTTTTATAATTTTAATGCACGAATTTACAAAAATACCCTCCAAAGCAAAAACATTGACTTTTGTTGATTGCATTATCATGTCATGTAAGATTCATTCCCTTAAAGTAGTCTCGTAATACTCGTCGTTACAAATACGTGCGTGCAAGCGTAAGTGAATTTAAAGCTAAACGAAGATTTTACGGGACTCGAAATAATAAGGGTATTTTGGTAATTTTACAATTGAAGATATTTCTCCATCATAGACCATTAGACCAACTCCAATGGTGAGCTAAAAGCCAAATTACCCCTCAAAATTTCCCCCCGAACTCACTCCAATCCAAGGGGAAATTTTGAGCTAAATGCTAAATGCTAAACCAATGTCAAATTCCCCCTGAAATTTAGCCCAGAAATCGGGGTGGACTCTACCTAATATTTATCGGAATTTAAATTTTTTTAGATTAAAATGGTCATAAAATTAATTTACGATAGTCTACATATTTATTTTTTTTTTAAATTTAATTTAACAAAAAAAATAATCTAAATTCATTTTTTAATAATCCGGGATTAAAATTTTAGGATAGAATGGTTGGAGTAAAAAGTTGTTTTTGGGCTAAAAGCTAAATTTTTCGGGCTAAAAATTTTGACTTTTAGCCCAACCATTGGAGATGGTCTTAGGATGGCAACACATGGTAGATTTCTCCCCATTTGCCGTGATCTCTCTCTCTCTAGAACACTCTCTTTTTCCCTCTCCTCCTCCTTGTCTCTGCCCTGGAAACACTCTCCCTCACCTCTCTTCTTTGCATCCTCTCCCTCTCCATTCCTGAGCTACACACACATACAAACACACAACAGCAACAACGACCTCACCACATCACTCTCCCTCAACATTCATTTACAACAAGTCTGTTTTTGGTCTAATTCAAATAAAAAAATTGTACAATCTGAGATTCGAAATTAATAAAGTTGGTCATTGAGATTTGAAATTAATAAAATTAATCATTGAGTTTGTTCACAAACAATCATTTTAATCATTCTATAAAAATCTCCATAAAATAAGAATAAAATAACAAAATACACACAATTTTTTATCAAATCATTTTAGTCTATTATTTATTATATTAAAGGTAATTTTATCATTTTGATCCGATCTAAAATTAAAACCACTTCTATTGATTTCAAATCTCAAAAACTAAAATAAGAAGTTAAACAAATTTCAAGAACCATTATGGTTAAAATGACAATTAAAAATGAATCAAAAAAATAAAAGAAACAAAATTAGTTTGATTAGATGTAGTGTTGTTGTTTAACTCCAGTCTTGACCAGTAACACAAGATGAAGCTGATGACAACATTTTACCCAATCAAAAAAGGACAAGGGTATAGTTGAAACTCAAAACGAACATTTAAACACCATACACAACAAAAACATATGACTGCAATGCCTCAGCTACATCGTTTCTGTCAAGGGATCGTAGTTTCGACGAGTAGGTTCGACCTGCACAAAAGCAGGTTCTCACTTCCGCTACACCTCAAACACGTTGGATTGTAACATCATTGACACCTAAACATTCCTTAATCCTAACAAAACAATAAACCCTAATCAACAAAACAAGCAATTAGCACAAAAACAACGGACTTTGATGCAGTAATTAAGATTTAGAACCCCAGTTCAATCCATTAATTTCACATGCAATGTAGCTTCGCCGAGGGGTTCTCCTTGTAAACAAGGTCTCAGCTCCACTACACCTAACAAAGGCGGATTGAATGATCACAGGCCACAACAATCACGGTCAACTAACAACATAACAAACAACTACTAATCTTACACAGACAACAAACCAAACAATTGACACAAAAACATTTGACTAGGACGGTAATTAAGATTAAGACCTTGGTTAAATCCATTAAATTCATATGAATGCAGTTTCACTGAGGGGTTCTCCCTGTAAACAGGGTCTCAATTCCACTGCACCTCGAACAAGTGGATTGAATCGTCATCGGCACCTCCAAGAACACAGAAATCCAAAACACTAAAGAAAAACAAAATCAATTAATAAACACATTGCTCAGAGTATGAAACAGCTCTCTCAATCACGAATTTTCTGAAGCAGAACTGGCATAAAGCTGTAAAATTTAGTCATCACCGCCAACATTAATCAACAAAACCCAAAAATATCACCACCCCAAATCAGCAAATCAAAAACTTGAATGGCACATATCAAGAAATTCAACCATTGATTATCACATTCTACTTCATCGATTGCTCTCAGAAGCGCTGATAATTTGTAATCATCGCCGAAATTTCACAAAACAATACCACAATACATAAAAATATCGAAATTCTGAAAATTTAGCGGACGTTTTTAGAGGCAAAGCTATGAGAAGAGAAAAACCCCCACGTTTGACACCGCAATAGGATCTGCGCCTCCGTGACTAGCTCTGTTTTCGGATATTTTTCAAAAACAGGCTTAAGGTGTGTCGAGGCGCATCGGATCGTACGCTACTGAAAATTGACGAAAAGATTTAGGGTTGTTGCGAGAGATGTAGTGGTCGATTTGACACAGAAAAGCCGTGGAGTAAAGCGAGGCTAAACTGCAACACTTGACGGCGACGTTATAGCACGAGCATTGGGGCTTTCTTCTTCAGTGAAAGTACTCTCAGAGAAGCCCGGGGTACATCGTGCGTGGTTAAAACCGGAATTGCAGAAATTAGAGATTAGGGTTTTGACTCTATGAAGGGGAATAGGGGGAATTCTGGGAAAGCTTGGATGGAGGCTGGAGAGTATGAAGAGGGACCCCCCGGGGGGGTTCAAATCATTATTCTTGCAGGCCAGCAACCCCTCTTCTCGCCGAAAGCCCATCATCACCAGCCCAATCCTCTTGTAAAAAAAACTTGCCCCGGCGCGCGCGCGCCGGGAGGTGGTTTCAAATCATTATTCTTGCAGGCCAGCAACCCCTCTTCTTGCCGAAAGCCCATCATCACCAGCCCAATCCTCTTGTAAAAAAAACTTTTTAGTTTAACATGATCGGACGCATCAAGTGTTTAGTGATATTTTCTTTAAATATTGAAAGAGGCATCAAGTTCAAATTCTCTTCGATAAAAATTTGATCGACTTGCCATTCGGTAGAGTCTATATAATGATTGTCAACTTTTCAATTCCAACCCTAGGAAAATCCATGATGTTCATTATGGATATAGTAATGTAAAATCCTTCGTGCCAGGCCCTTTATTTTTTTTAGTTTTTGTCTTCTGAAAGCTAGAAGATGTTAAAAAAAAATTAAAAAAAAAAAACTCCTCTTTATTCTTTTGATACAAGCGACATTCCATTTTAAACAAATATAAATATGGTTGTGCCAAGGAATTCGGTGGGAATATTGAAGTATGGTTACACCTGCATTTGCAACTAAAAAGTACTTTAACATAAATTTAATCTACTGCTATTGTAGGTTTAGTTTGGACAGGAAAAAACCATAAAACACACAAACAGCTTCAGTAATGTGTAATTGAACCCTTGAAGTGTTTGTATAAAACTGCTAGTTGTCAGGGTGTTTTTTTTCTAAAATACTAGTATACTATTTTCTCAACTACATGTCTGTCATTACTCTTCCAATGCCTATCGACCTTCTGGCAAACTCATGGTGACTGCATTGTGGGAAAAACTAGCAGGCGTTTCAGAAGAGCAAACAGGATTGGAATTTCTGTGTGTTGAAAAGGCAGGTTCTTTGGACGGCGGAAGAGATGTAGATTCATTGCCTTGCAGCATACGAATTACTAAAGACATTGTTGGTCGATCAGTTGGAGTTTCTTGAACACACAAAAACCCTATATGGATACACCTCAAAACTTCATTGAGCCGACACGTTTCCCTTACTGATTCATCAATCACCTCCATTCCTCTTCCTTCTTTCCACAATTCCCATGCCTAATTAAAATGTTGAATTTACAGTCATTTGCGAATTTGGAAGACTTAAAAATGGAATGATCTTGAGTTGGAATAATTTTTCAATACTTACCCATCCAGCAAGAGTTGGTGAATGTTCAAAGCAATAAAAAGCAACATTCTTCTTTCCGCTTACAATCTCCAACAACAACACTCCGAAGCTGAATACATCCAATTTCTCAGAGAAATGATCATATCTCGCATACTCGGGTGACATGTAGCCGTTGTGCATGAATTAACAGTACGTAGAGAAGTAAGCAATAGAACATTACTTGAATGAAAGCATGTGCAAATATATGTAGACTTACTACGTGCCAACGACCCTATTTGTATTTGCTTCAGTCTCATTTATCCCAAAAATTCTTGCCATTCCAAAGTCTGAAATTTTGGGGTTCAACACTCCATCGAGCAGTATGTTACTTGCTTTTAAGTCCCTATGGATGATTTTCAGTCTGGAGTACTTGTGGATATAGAGTACTCCTTGAGCAATGCCTTCTATAATTTGAAAACGTCTTCCCCAATCTAATTCTCTTTTTTCAGATGCATCTGATTGGACAAAGCATGAAGAAAGATGAGAAAATGTTTTTCATTTCATTTTGATCAAAAGTTGGACACAGTGCATTTGATCTTGCAATACATGGCATTTAAACACAAGGAAAACAATTTGCAGAAACATAGAATCAATAAGTTATTAGCATGTATATAACACCGCCATTGTTATCACGTTCTTTCAGATCCAAGACATCTGCATGCCATACTGAACATCCATAGCTACTGGCATAAGCAAAAGCAGTGCAACGGCAGTCATTTAAGCAGATTGATCTACAACTTTCGATACTAACTGCAAATTCATATTTCATATTTTCAGGCAATGAATGGCTATGTATTTCTAGAAACCCGCCTCCCCTGGCATTCGCACACTGCACACTGGTTGTTCTTGAACACCCACCAGAATAAATCTGCAAGTCCCAATCACTCTGCCGGTTTGGCTTAAAGCCCTTCAAACATTTGCACGAGGGTGTGGGATTACAACTGGAGAAAGCCCCACAAAAAGCATAAACATCACACTCTTGTCTTGGTTGAGCCCAAAACAAATTCCACTGCTTGGAAGGCTCCAACCATGTTAGTTGCTGAACTTGAGTTTAACATGATTAGGCGCATCAAGTGTTCTAGTGAAATTTTGTTTTTCAATGTTAAATGAGGCATCAAGTTCGAAACCTCATCGATAAAAAAACTAATCGGGGACATAGTTTACTTGTAGTTCTAGTTGCCAAACTTGCATTCGGTAGATTCTATATGATGATTGTCAAATTTTCTATTCCAACCATAGGAAAACCCATCTTGCCAATTATGGATATACCGATGTAAAATCCTTTGTTCTAGACCAATTTTGTTTTTAGTTTTTGTCTTCTGAAAGTTGGAAGATGTAAAAAAAATCTCCACTTTATTCTTTTGATACAAGCAACATTCCATTTTAAATTAACATAAATACGGTTGCACCAAGGGGTGTGACGCAAACATATCTTGAAGTATGGTTACAATCACATTTGCAGCTATAAAATAGATAACATAAATTTAATCTGCTGCTATTATAGGTTTAGTTTGGATGGGCAAAAACCATAAACCACACAAAGAGCTCCAGTAATGTGTAATTGAACCCTCAAAGTGTTGTATAAACCTATCGACCTTCTGGCAAACTTATGGTGACCGTGTTGTGGGAAAATATGGTAGGCGTTTGAGAAGAACGAACGGGAGTAGAATTTCTGTGTGTTGAAAAGGCAGGTTCTTTGAAAGGTGGAAGAGATGTAGAGTCGGTGCCTTGTAGCATAAGAATTACCGAAGACATTGTTGGTCGATCAGCTGGAGCTTCTTGAACGCACAAAAACCCTACATGGATACACTTCAAAGCTTCATCAAGCCGGCATGTTTCCCTTACTGATTCATCAATCACCTCCATTCCTCTTCCGTCTTTCCACAACTCCCATGCCTAATTAAAATATTGAACTTACGGTCATTTGTGAATTTGAAAGGCTTAAAAACAGAATGATCATGAGTTGGAATAGTTTTTCAGTACTTACCCATCCAGCAAGAGTTGGTGAATGTTCAAAACGATAAAAAGCAGCATTCTTCTTTCCGCTTACAATCTCCAACAACAACACTCCAAAGCTGAATACATCTAATTTCTCAGAGAAATGACCATATCTCGCATACTCGGGTGACATGTAGCCGCTGCGCATGAGTTGGCAGTATGTAGAGAAGTAAGCAATAGAACATTACTTGAATGAAAACATGTGCCAAATATATGTAGACTTACTATGTGCCAACAACCCTATTTGTATTTGCTTCGATTTGATTTATCCCGAAAATCCTTGCCATTCCAAAGTCTGAAATTTTGGGGTTCAGCACTTCATCGAGCAATATGTTACTTGCTTTTAAGTCCCTGTGGATGATTTTCAGTCTGGAGTACTTGTGGATATAGAGTACTCCTTGAGCGATGCCTTCTATAATTTGAAAACGTCTTCCCCAATCTAATTCTCTTTTTTCAGATGCATCTGATTGGACAAACCATGAAGAAAGAAGAGAAAATGTTTTTCATTTCATTTTAGATCAAAAGTTGGACACAGTGCATTTAATCTTGCAATACATGGCATTTAAACACAAGGAAAACAATTTGCAGAAACATAGAATCAATAAGTCATTAGCATGTATATATATACCAAACAAAAGTTTGTCCAAACTCCGATTGGGCATGTACTCGTAGATCAATATCATTTCCTCGTCTTCAATACAACAACCCAAGAGCCGAACGAGGCTGGTGTGTTGGAGCTTGGCAATAAGTTTTAACTCATTCATGAACTCCTGGTGTCCTTGGCCTGACCTTTTTGATAACCTTTTTATGGCTACTACTTGATTTTCAGCCAAAATGCCCTGTATAGAGGAATAAAATCGCACAAGAAAAAAAATTTGTTAGAGAAGTGCAAAGGAACGGCCATGTTTCTAAAAGGAGAAATTATTTTCGGACACCCTTTTTTCTCCTTCAGCACACCCATGTGTACTGTGTCTCGTGATTCTTTTCTTTGGAATCGTTCAATCCAAAGGTCATAAATAAACAAAGTGTGCATGAGGAGAAAAAGTGGAAGTGTCACCTTGTAGACAGGGCCAAATCCTCCCTCTCCGAGTTTATTAGCTTCAGCAAAGTTGTTTGTAGCAGCTATTATAGCCCTTAAACCAAAGATCGGCAGTTCTGCATCGTTCTTTTCACCTCCAGCAGCAAGTTTGCTTTTAGTCTCACCATATCTATTCCTATGCTCTCTTTTCTTTCCCAATGTTTTCTTCCATAAGAAATAGCCAAAAATGACAACAAGCAAACCTGTGATTGGTAAGACGATTGCAATCAAAAGGGACGACTTAATTACACCTGCAAAGAGAACAAAAAGATCATTGGGACAACATTAATATTAACGGCTCCAAGTAAGACATGAATAATCGTTGTGTTATTACGTTTTTTCTTAATGTCGGAAGCTGCAGCTCTGATGTATAAAGTTCTTCCATCGCCGCCATTGTTATCATCACGTTCTTTCAGATCCAAGATATCTGCATGCCATACTGAACATCCATAGCTACTGGCATGAGCAAAAGCAGTGCAACGGCAGTCATTTAAGCAAATTAATCTACAACTTTCAATACTAACTGCAGATTTATATTTCATATTTTCAGGCAATGAATGGCTATGTATTTCTAGAAACCCGTCTCCCGTGGCATTCGCACACTGCACACTGGTTTTTCTTGAACAACCACCAGAATAAATCTGCAAGTCCCAATCCCTCTGCCGGTTTGGCTTAAAGCCCTTCAAACATTTGCACGAGGGTGTGGGATTACAACTGGAGAAAGCCCCACAAAAAGCATAAACATCACACTGTTGTCTTGGTTGAGCCCAAGACAAATTCCACTGCTTGGAAGAATCCAACCATGTTAGTTGCTGACTCTGCCCCAAGGCAGATATGGAGTATCGAGATACAATTCTCGGATCATAAAGATAATAGGTGAAATAACTTTCGTTCTCATTCGTAACATAACTATAATTGAAGATATAATTTAGCCTCATTTCAGGAACCAGGTTGAAACTATGTGAACTTTCATCCCATGATCCGCTGGTCCAATACTGTTCAGACCTATTCCACAGTAAGATATATGAATTGCTTTCATCCGGGGATAGCTTAAGAGAGTAAAGACCTGGCGCAGGATCCTCCAAATTCTTCCATGAAGTGAGAATTTGGGCATGATCGGTAATTTTGTTGAATCCGAGTCTACCTCCTGGTAGCCAAGTATGGGTTGGATGATCAAAGCTTTGCCATAAAGGCTCTGATGTATTATTACTAGAGCCGGCTCTCAAGACAAGGTTTCCGCTATCCAAAAGAACTGCTTGTACCGAACCAGAACTGGTGGCGGAGTTTAAATCTGTTGACCAAACCAGGGTTTTGGCCTCGTTAAAGAGAACTAAATTACCATCTGAGATGCTCAACACCGAAGAAAATCTATCAGATACTGGTATTTCCCTATTTGCTACCCAAACAACGGTACTCTCAGATACCACTTGCTTGGAGTACCATATGCCTATATAGTAGTTTGAAAGCTGACCTGGTTTGAAGAAACCTAGCTCAAACATCCCACCTGTAGAGACAATGGTTTGATCGCCCGAGAGAGAGTGGTTTTCACTGATGGTGTCCGCTGCAAGGGAAACATGGGACTCGAGAAATGCACATAATAAAATAACGGAGAACACGAACTTTGAGTTTGGTTTGGTATTCATGGCTGCACAAAGAATTCAGCAGGCAGGCAAAGATTTAACGTATGCATGTTACTGGAACTCAACCTATATATGCAAGAAGTCGACTATTCAACCCATCACACAGAGTTCCTTAGCCGGCATATTAGACTTTACTTTTTAGAAAATACATATTAGACTTTGTACTTTTTAGAAAATTCAATGAATGGAAAGGAGTGACTTTTCATCACAGATACAAGGAGTGACTTTTCGTGACAATGCCTCCAGTTTGGAATCTGTTCAAATTCATATCCCAAACCCAAGAAGTACAAAGTCAAAATGTTCTTAACGTTAAAAGTGAACAGTACCATAAGTGTTTCATTAAGATTCCCTGTTAATTATCATAACCTTTTTCAAGCAATACAAGTTTTAAGGGTAAATTACATTTTCATACCTCAAGTTCGGGATTTATTTCAATTCCCTACAACATCTTCAAAACATTTCACTTTCATACCTTAAGTACTATTTTATTTCAAAATAATACATCCATTACATTTTCCATCTATGAATCTGTTAAGTGCTGACGTGGCTGCCATATATATGTCACGTGGTTGCCAAATGTGCGTCATGTGGCAAAAAAAAAAAAAAATTTATTTTATTTTTTAACCTGGATTTTCTCAAAAAAAAAAAAAAAAAAAAAAAGGTAAATTACATTTTCATACCTCAGGTTTGGAGCCTATTTCAATTCCTTACAACATCTTCAAAACATTTCATTTTCATACCTTAAGTACTATTTTATTTCAAAATAATACATATATTACATTTTCCATCTATAGATTAGTTAAGTGCTGACGTGACTGCCACATATATGTCACGTGACAAAAAACAAAAAAAAAAAAAAAATTTAAATTTTTTAAAAATCTTAATTTAAAAATATAAAAAAATAATAATAAAAAAAAACCCATCCCCGACCCACCCCCTTCCCCCTTCCCCCATCCATCATCACCCACCCCAAAATCCCACCCGAGCCACCTCTCCCATCCCCCATCACCCACCCTCAAAAGTCCCACTCGAGATTAGGTGGATCTACCACAAAACCAGTCCAAAAATCATCTCAAACATCCTAAGATGAATCTACCACAAAACCACCAGAGATTAGGTGTGATTCGGGTCTTTGTGCAAGGGAAGTGGGTTGCAGGGTCTTTGGGGGGGTTGGGGGTTGGGGTTTTTTTTTGGGGGGGGGGGGGGGGGTGTGCGGGGGGCGGGCGGGAAGGGAGGGAAGGTTGGTCGCTGGGTCACGGGCTCGCGCGGTTGGTGGGTGGGGGTTGGTGTTGGGGGATAAACTGGGTTGCGTTTTTTTTTTCCCTCTTCCTCTTCCTCTTCTTGTTGTTGCTACAGGTTTGGTGGGGGGGGGGGGGGGTGTTGTAGATTTTCTTTTTTTTTCCCTCCTCTTCTTCTTACAGGTGGGGAAATGGGTTTGGGTTTTTTTTTTTTTTTTTTTTTTCCTCCCTCTTATTCTTCTTCAGGTTTGTGGGTTCTTTGGGGGTGTGGGTGGGGAAGGGATAATGGTTTTTTTTTTTTTTCCTTGAGAAAATTCAGGTTTTAAAAAAAAAAAAAATTATTTTTTTTTTGCCACGTAGCATATATGTGGCAGCTACGTCAACACTTAACGGATCCATTGATAGAAAATGTAACAGATTTATTATTTTGAAATAAAATAGTACTTAAGGTATGAAAATGTAATTTACCTTTTTTTTTTTTTTTGAGAAAATTCAGTTTTTTAAAATAAATAAAAAATTTTGCCATGTGGCACACAAATGGCAACCACGTGACATATATGTGGCAACCACGTCAGTACTTAACGGATCCATGGATGAAAAATGTAACGGATGTATTATTTTGAAATAAAATCGTACTTAAAGTATGAACGTAAAATGTTTTGAAGACGTAAGGAATCAAAATAGGCCTCAAACCTAAGGTATGAAAATGTAATTTACCCAAGTTTTAATAACAAAAATTGATACAAAAACAAAGATACGTTGCTAATTTTCAAATTCCCATTTACCACAAAGCTTACAATAACATTCATTTACATTTACAAGTCTGTTTTTGGTCTGAATTCCAATCAAAATATTGTACAACATAAACCCATCCAAACATGAAGAATCCAAGGTAACGATGTCTGCACGCCATTTCTCCACCAATCATCCTCTTATGTGGAAGGAAGGATTCCTTTTTTTAGGGTACTCCCTAAAAGCAAGTCCACCGGGAGCCATTAGGCTAGCACTCAGCCCATTTGTTCCAACCCAACCCATTAGACCGGCACCCAGCCAATTTGCTCCAGCCCAAGCCAGTTCATAGGGCAGCCCAAAATGTGCTGAGCTAGAGACCAGCCTACATGACGTCAGGTTGACGTCATGATCTGAAATCTGTTTTTACGCCAGATCCCAGCAAAGGTCCGTCCACCGAAGATGGTGAAGAAGGAGATGTTGGGCTCGACTGCAACTGTTTGTCTGCGACGATCGGAGATGATGGGTTGCCGCAATCTTGGCCACCACCTCTGACTGCTAGAATTTCCAATCCGAAGGCAGAGATAACAGCAAGGGTGGAATCAGAACCAAAAGCATGATGATAATGAAGGTGGCAATGGTAAGGGAGGAGAAGGATCGTTTCGTCATAGAAAGGAGTGGGGATTGACGGCACGGGTGGTTGGTTGGCATTCTCTGATCTGCTTCATTGGAGGAGCATTTTTAAGAGTTCAAAAACTATAAAGTCAGAAATTAAAAATCAAATTATTAATTTTTATTATTTTACAATAAAAACTAAAAATATTTTAATAAATTGACCAGGCTATTAGTTTTATATGTGAAAATGCATTTGATCTTTTACTGTTTATTGAGATCGATCAATGTTCACTAAAGTGGACTAAATAGGTTAGTTGCTACCGCATTTTTTAATAGGTGAAGTTGCTCTAATGGAGACAGGCCGAGGCCTATAGGCTTTAGAAATTATTATCACTGTATAAATTACTTAGACCCAATTCAATTAATAAAAGTACCCAGCAGCAGCTATTGACCATACTGCATACGCATCAATTCATCACCAGAGTCGATGCCAACCGAAATTTAGATGAAATTTAACACGAATCACAAAATAAAAGAAACAAAATTAGTGCGATTAGATGTAGTGTTGTTGTTTAACTCCAGTCTTGACCAGTAACACAAGATGAAGCTGATGACAACACTCTAATTTATGAGTTATTTCAGACCCTAAACCTGATCGAAAAAGGATAAGGGTATAGTTGAAACTCAAAACCAACATTTCAACGATACACAACAAAACCATATGACTGCAATGCCTCAGCTACATCGTTTCTGTCAAGGGATCGTAGTTTCCACGAGTAGGCTCTACCTGCACAAATGCAGGTTCTCGCTTCCGCTACGCCTCAAACACGTTGGATTGTAACATCATTGGCGCCTAAACATTACTTAATCCTAACAAAATAATAAACATTGCTCAGCAAAACAAGCAATCAACACAAAAACAATGGTTTTTGATGCAGTAATTAAGACTTAAACCTCAGTTAAATCCATTAATGTCATATGCAATGTAGCTTCGCCGAGGGGTTCTCCTTGTAAACAAGGTCTCAGCTCCACTACACCTCAAAAAAGCGGATTGAATCATCACAGGCCAAAAGACAAGAAGATATCACCAAAATTTAACACACCGATCACATTCAATTAATAACATACCAAACAACTAATCTAATCTTCGACAGACAACAAACCAAACAAGTAACACAAAAGCATTTTACTAGGTGGGTAAGTAAGATTAAAACCTCAGTTAAATCCATTAAATTCATATGAATGCAGTTTCACTGAGGGGTTATCCCTGTAAACAGGGTCTCAATTCCACTGCACCTCGAACAAGCGGATTGAATCGTCATCGGCAACACAAAGAACACAGAAATCCAAAATAATACAGAAAAATAAAATCAAATTAAGAAACAGAAGGCTCAGAGTATGAAACAGCTCTCTCAATCACGAATTTTCTGACGCAGAACTGGCATAAAGCTGTAAAATTTAGTCATCACCGCCAACATTAATCAACAAAACCCAAAATATCACCAACCCAAATCAGCAAATCAAAAAATTGAATGGCTCATATCAAGAAATTCAACCATTGATTATCACATTCTACTTCATCGATTGCTCTCAGAAGCGCGGATAATTTGTAATCATCGCCAAAAATTCACAAAACAAAATCAAAATACATAAAAAAAAAGATCGAAATTCTGAAAATTTAGCGGACGTTTTTAGAGGCAAAACTATGAGAAGAGAAAAACCCCCACGTTTGACACCGCAATTGGATCTGCGCCTCCATGACTAGCTCTGTTTTCGGAGATTTTTCAAAAACAGGCTTAAGGTGTGTCGAGGCGCATCGGATCGTACGCTACTGAAAGCTGACGAAAAGATTTAGGGTTTTTGTGAGAGATGTAGCGGTCGATTTGACACAGAAAAGCCGTGGAGTAAAGCGAGGCTAAACTGCAACACTTGACGGCGACGTTTTAGCACGAGCATTGGGGCTTTCTTCTTCAGTGAAAGTACTCTCAGAGAAGCCCGGGGTGCATCATGCGTGGTTAAAACTGGAAGTTGCAGAAATTACAGATTAGGATTTTGACTGTATGAAGGGGAATTGGGGGAATTCTGGGAAAGCTTGGATAGAGGCTGGAACGTATGAAGAGGAAGCGGGTGGGTTGGTGTTGTTTATATAGGCATCCAACGCCCTACAGAAACCCTAGGGCGTTTTATTCACGCTTGTTACGGTGCTAACGGCGTCGTTTCATGACTCACAGGTCTCGTAGCCATCTTATTACCATCTTACCCCTCTATGATTTTTGTTCTTGTAGTTTTAGCGAAGTTCCACTTCGGTCCTCTCAATTTCAGTCGTTGCGTTTTGGTCCTTTTAAAACCCATTTTGCAAATGGAGTGTGATGGAAACCTTTTGCATTGGCATTTTTTCACTTTTCAAATATTATGTATCATTTGTTTGCACAAGAAAACACATATGTCATTAAGTTAGTGCAAAAGTTGCTAGCATTTTCCTTTGCGAATTTGCAAGGACAATAGCTTAATCCCGCTACTTGTACAAAATTAACACGTGAGAGGCGTGCGTGTGACCTTTTTACACTTCAATAAAGTCTGATTTTCCCCCACTATGAGTCTTTCACTCGTGAGCAACTTATGATGAAGAAATCAACAACTTGCTGTTGTCTTTAAATTGTAATAGTTGGTCAACTACAAAGGATTAATTTGTTTTGACAATTGAAACTATAGGTACCAAAACGGAACTCGGCTAAAACTTCATAACATGAGTACATTCATAAATTGGCGCCTTCTTACTTGCCAATGAGAAATCATGTAACGAGCCAAGTATTTTCCTTTGCGAATATTTATAGATGAGAAGACAGAAAAATCGAATTCTGCAAGAAACATTTTCGGATTGAATTGTATGGATGCCTAGCCACTTGAAATTTCTGAAGTTGAAGAATCACTGAATTGAATTCTAGTAAGCAGATATGAAACATTGAAGTCAAAAATAGGAAGAACAAAACAGGATCACTACACCAAACGAAATTACACAGAGATGACATAGAAGGCACAATGCCACTTGCAGTCCAGCAGGCATAACAAGGTATTCGTAACGTTCATACTATCATCCATGTCAAATGCCGGTACCCGGCCCACTTAGCAGCAAGGCGAATTCCAATGGCTAAGCCTGCACCGAGCAAGGGCATTGGAAGCTTCCTATTAGTCACTACAATTTCCTCCTTTTTCTCTGATACCTTCTTTGAGTGGTGAAACACGGCCAAGGCCAGATAAGATGCGATTACCAAAACTCTAACCCATGGTTCTCCTATGGCAGCCATCACAGCTGCCGCAGGCAATGCGGATGTAACATCATCCCTCTTTTTAACTAATCGTGAGTAACCGTAGAACCCCACTAGAATCGTCCAGAAGAAAGGCTCCGAGATGTAACCTGCCACTGCTGCATAGCCTACTACGCCAGACACTGTGACAAGAAAGGGTTGACAATTTACGGCATTTGGAACAACAGCTTCTGCGATCGCAAGAACAATGGATGCCAGTATGATCACTGTTGTCAACTCTGGAATTGGAGCGTATGCCACTATGCCAGAGTAGAAAGAGCGTATGGCATAGAGTGTTGTTTCTATGAATCTGATCACGGATGTAATGGGATCACCTATGAAATGGAAGATTAGCGCCAGGATAAGTTTCAAGAGGTATCCCACAAAACGGACAACACCCACTGCAGCCTTTCTCCAGTTAGCTAATTCCAGCAAGACAGCTCTCCATGCATAGATAAGGAACACCAATGCTGCACGATCAATGAATATAGTATTTAGTCAGCTAGTATTTTGAGAAAGTTAAGAAAATCCAGTTGCCTTAGTTGCAAAACTAATATGTGCAACAGCAAATAAATAATAAAACAATTTGTTTGAGCTTCCATTGAGGCTTCAAAAAGTTATAATGAGAATACATTTTATAATACCACGAATGCGTGCATGTATCAGGAACTAAAAAGTCTAAAACCAATACATTACCTCTCCCAACTAGTTTCTAAATTTAATAAGCATCCCCGATTCACCAAATCGTTCTATACTCATACAATCACAATGAAAAACCATTTGTGCGAGAGAATACTGTTAAGCATGAAGAACTATGAAACATTAATCAGAGCACTAGTCTAAATCATCTCCCACCAACTCATAAGAAACGGCACTCTTCAAGATAAATCAATAAACTTAATTGTGTTACATCGTGTGAAGATTTAGTACCTAATGATATGCCCAATCAGACGGAAATTAAAACTATGAGAATACTCAGATTAGCTGAAGAGCCCTTCTTTTCAAACACATTGTAATGCCTACACTTATTACAACCTGATAGCTCATTTTCCAGATGCTGGTGACAAATTCATATAATTTTCTTCACATATGTATCAAACATTTCTAAATTTGAGGAAATTCATGGTGAAAAATTTCAATATAATTTCTAACAAGAAATTAACCAAACAAGCTGTATTTATACATGAAAGCAAGCTCCTTAATCAAAACGATATTCTCCGCGCTCAAAGGGCATTGTAGTTGACAACAATCCCAAACACTCAAAACTTTCTCTGTTTTCTCTCCTTCATTACCAACATTTTCTCAGCAACCAAACAGATAGTAAAAAGAAGAAGAAAGAGAGGAGAACAGTTTACCAACAAACCAAGGCCACCTAACAGGAGGGTCAGGAGCTTCCTTGGTCAAGTACCTGAACCGCTCTGGCATAGTACTCTCCCCTTTACTCTCCTCCTCAGCTGCATCAACACCCTCATTTTTCGCACTCGCACAAACCCTCAGCTTTCTATCAAACAAAAACCCATTTGTTTTCCGGGAAAACCCAGGAAATTTCTGAGCTTGTATTGGGTTCAAACATAATTTGGGTGAATTGCGAAAAGGGATTGTTCGGATATGAGGTCGGATTCTGGGGGGAGAAAAAGAAGCGACTTTGAGTCTGAGAATGGAGGGGGTTGGAGCGGAGATGGTGGGAATGGAAGTCGACATGGCTTGGGATTAGAGAGGTTTTGCTGCCATTATCGGTAGCAGCGATGGAGCTGCAGAATTAGGTGTTTTGGGTTTTGAAGGTTTGGACTTTTCTTCTTTGGACTTTTTGTATTATAACTCCAAAAAACTTCACAATTGACCCATGGCACACCATTAGGTCCGGCCCACTAAGATACCGAGAGAAAATGGAAGTAATTTCCGCTCTCCTTTTTTTTTTTCTTTTTTTTCTTTTTTTTTTAATCATATTTATAGCCTTTAGATTGAATAAATTAAACACGAAAAATATAGACAAGGTACATCTCATACATAAAGTTAAAAAAAGTATTCAAAAATTATATCTTAGAAGAAAATTTTCACGTGTTAAATCATAGACTAGAAATGCACGTGTTAAATCACATAAAGTAAAAAAAAAGTATTCAACCTCATTGAATTGCACGTGTTAAATCATAGGCTAGAAATGCTAGTGGCATTGCCATGTGGTATATCTGATGAACGCAATAATGTCTCCTTGTTTTGGTTCATCCGGACCGTGACAACTTTTTATTGGGCGATCACACACGATTAAATATGTGATGCTGAAGATTAACTCTAGTGCAAATTTTTGTTTTCCTAAATTAGAATTTGCAACACAGTTGTTTTAAATCCCAAATACGTTGGGTCAAGGGCTCTTATGTTGTTAGGGGTGATACCTGATATGTCCGAACACACTGGGGAAAACAATTCTAAGACGAAATGAAAGCCCTTGATTCAACTAGGCAGCTCAGACACAATGTTGAGTTGAGTTATTCAGAAATTCAGTAGTGAAAAAGTGATGAACAATTCTTGACAAAAGCACTTCCTCTAGATCGTTGTAACTGCGTGCGTGCTTCATCCATGGAGTCCAAAATAACTCAGGAATATATTTTTACGTATACATCCTGGTACCTAATGCAACTCAATGCATTTCACTCTTCACCGTCTTCAAAATTCAGTCAAAACAGAAAATTAAGAGGGAATGAGAATATTGTACATGTGTTTTTGGGCATGTTTTTAAGCAAGGCATCTCTGAAGACATCTTGAAGCTTGCCACTGGTTCGAAATAAATTCCTTCCTCATCATCCGATCTCTCTCAAAATGCTGCTTCTCCACTCTCAATGTCGAAGATTCGAGTCACAAAGTACTGCATTATTCTCCACTGCTCAACGTTACAATCTGCTGCATTGTTTTGCATTATCATGCCTTCAGAACTGAACCCCTTCTAGCTTTCAACTAAATTTTTTGGCCTGATATTTAACAGGCGAAAAGATAGCTGTTCGCTGTAGGCAAAACCTGATAACTTTCCAACACCCGATATTAGTCTTGATAAACCACCCAACTAGTTCCAGATGATGCCTTCACTCCCTTCTCTTTCATTTCCCTTCTCATTCGTTGTGCTTCCTCGTGCCTTCCTAAGCCAGAATATATTCGTGCCAATAGTAAATAATTGGCAGGATTATCAGGCTCAATTTCGGACAGAGCTTTCCCTGCAATCTCAGCAAGCTCCAATTCTCCGTAAGTTCTACATGCTGAAAGAAGAGCACCCCAAGCTTTAACGGTAACCTTCACTGGCATTTTCCTTATGACCTCATATGCCTCATGCAACCTCCCTGCTCTGCTCAGAACATCTACTAAACAAGAATAGTGATCACTATTTGCTTGCACACCATAATCCTCACGCATCCGACCAAAATAATGCAGTGCTTCATCTGCTAATCCTTCAGCATGGCTGCAAGCCTTCAGCACTGCAAGAAAAGTAATCTCATCAGGCTCTACTTTCGCCAATTCCATCTCTTGGAAAATTTCCAATGCAGCTCTTGCCTCCCCATGAAGTGCATACGCAGATATTAGACTACTCCATGCAACCATATCCTTTTTCTTCATATAGCGGAACAGATTACGCGCATTTGCGAGATAACCACAACGCCCATAGGCCTCAACTAGGCCACTACTCAATTGGGAATGCGAGTCAATCTCATTTCTCACATCATAGCCATGAATTTCCTTAATAAACCTTAAAGCCGCTACACCAACAAAAGCACGTAACAAAGCAAGCAATGTTATTAAATCTGGTTTCCATCCACGCGCTGTCATTTTCCTATAGAACTCGACAGCCTTAAACGACCCATCATCCAATCCCGACATCCCAGATATAATGGTATTAAAAGTTGACACATCAGGTTCAACATCCATTGCCTCAAACAATCTCAAAGCATCAAACACATTACCGGTACGCGTATAAAGCGATACCATAGCATTCCACACAACAACGTTCCTCTGAGGAATTTCATCAAACAGGTTGCGTGCGGTCGACAATGACACGCACTTGCCATACATGTCGACGAGAGCGGAAGCCACAAATGGGTTTGATAGGATGGAAGATTTGGTGACATGGGCATGGACGGAGACGCCGAGTTGCGGGCGGTGGACGGCGGAGCAGGACTTGAGAACAAGAGAGAAAACATGGGGGTCGAGAGATAGAGCCAGTGAGGTCTGCATGTGGTGGAAGAGGGAAAGGGCTTTGTCATGACGGCCTTGGCTAACGTGGGAGGTTAAGAGCTTGGTGAAAGAAAGCAACCGTTGGAAGTTTGAATGGTTGTAGGACCCCATGTTGGTTTGAGCTTTGGGGATCAACCAACATCAATACAAGTATTTGGCATTAAACAAGCAAGTTAGGTATAGCTTTGTTCCTTATTTAGGTGGAGTGGAGCATATCAACATGTTGTTTATTTATATTATTATACGTCGTGTGCCTCACTGTATTTCGACGTGTGTCTCACTGTATTTTGAGTACATTTAAAAAAAATTGCTAAAATTTAGCTCAATTAGAGTTTTGGTTTGTGCGTTAAAAATCCATGAGTCCTTGAATTTTTCACAATGAAGAGAAAAACTTGTTACATAACATGACTGTCTTCTAACATCAAAGATAACAAACACGCAATGATTTGTGAGCCTCTTCGCGCTTATGGTTGGAGCCGCCTGAAGCTCTGGTTTGATGTGGGCTTCTTTATAGCGAAGAAAAGATTTTTGTTTCATTGACGTATAGACTCTGTAGATTTGGTGCCATCCATTGCAAGGAATCCCTCAAGACATCATCGCTCACCACCGTTGAAGAATCTACTGCTACCTCAAGATGGTCGAGAATTGGTAATGGCGGAAGACATGTCTTTCTCGTTTCTTCTGGAAAAATAAGAGCCTGAAACATTCAAAAGAAAAATAGAAACCAATCAGTAACATAGAGGATGAATATGTATATGCACTATGCAGAATTTGGAATAACACTTAAATCATAATCGAACATGCATGCGTAAATACCTCAGCTTCGTTAAGGGACAGGCACATTTTCCTTGAGCAATCTAACGTTCTGTTTGTGCTGAAACGAGGGAAACACCTTTCAAGAAACTTTCTAAGAGGAGAAAAATCTCTCTCTATGAAGTTGAAGTTGATGTTAGCCTCCAATAAGTTGGGAGCTGTCAGAGAAAATTTGGACACAAAGGCACTTAATTGATCAGGAGGCAAATATCCAGTACTGAACGCAAAAAAAGCTAGATTTGGAGTATTAATTTTGACGTTTGCAGCACAGGCATTGCGCCCACAAAATGCAAGGCGTTTCAGAAGCGGATTGTTGACTTGAATTGTATCCGATGACCAGTTGCTGCATTTATATAACGTCAAACTCTCAAGAAGGGGAAACCTTGGACTTAGGTCATCTTCAAACCATACACCTGAAAAATTTGTATCAAAGAACTCCAGATTTCTAAGTGATCGACAAGAGGCAATGTCGAGGTGTCCATCCATGTGCACAGCACTTGAATCACCGCTACAAAATCTAAATGATTCGAGATTTGTAGCTTCAACTTTGAATCTCACCACTTTCGAACACCAAATAACTTGCAAGGATTTGAGGCTTGAGCTTGAAACTTTGCAAAGAAATAACGGACATAAAATTAATGACAGAGACTCGAGAGAAGAGCACCCGGAAAATAACTGGACAAATCCCCTGTTAGTGTTGTAACCCAAATCCATATTTTTGAGGGTCATAGTTTTCAAGGAAGGAAGGTTTATAGAACCAATGTTGTATTTTATTTTCACTTTCTCCAACCTTAGAGTGGTTAAAAATTGTGCATTGAGGATAGCCCACGGTAAGCAGTAGGATATGCTTCTGTCACCACGTTTTCTTTTGAGGATGATTTCTAACTCTTTAACGTTTTTCTCAGCCGCAAAATTCAACCACTTATTTATGATATCGGCACCTCCAGAGTACCTCATTCGAAGCCTGAATATGTTCAGGTCTTGCTCATCATTCTCACGGCACTTCAAACATCTGCGAAGGAACTGGAGGAACTTTTTCCTGTCGGGTGTGTACTCACATTCGAACAGCTGCAGATCCTCGTCGAAATTTAAGACCGGGAGGGAGGAGAAAGACCACACGCGTCTCCATTGCTTGGAAAGAATGCTGGCCCGAACAGCGAGTTTGGTGGGGAGTGTTGTGCCTTGGCCCGTTCGTTAGTGCGGAACCGAGATTCAGATTACAACTTCACCAAAATCACACACAGTTGAATAGTTTAAAATACAAGAAATAAAGACACCGAGAAATTTACGAGGTTCGGCAAAAAACTGCCTACGTCCTCGGAGAGATATTGCTCTTCACTATGAGAAAAAAACAGTACAAGTTACACATGAGTTAAATCGACATAACCCAATCCCATAACCCTTGTACACCCACTCACAGAATTTTCCCAAGAGCCTCACTCTACCCCAAGAGTTCTTTCACAAGAGATCTTTCACTCTAGCTCTCTTGATTTCTCTCATCCATGCCCATGGTAGAGCCAAATGCTCACACCATCACTTTTGGATGCTTTCCTTCTCACATCCGTATCCTTGTTTTGCCAAATGCTCTCTTTTTATGCTTTTCTTAATCCAAGCCTTCTCCCACAAAACATGGCTTTGAAAAAGCCACAAAACATGGCTTTGAAAAAACCACAAAACATGGCTTTGAAAAAGCCACAAAACATGGCTTTGAGAAAGCCACAAAACATGGAGCAATTTAAGCCACAAAACAAGCCACAAAACAAGGAAACATTTGGCCATTATCCAACAATCTCCACCTTGGCCAAATTGTACCAAAGTCCATTGGCCTTACGTACCAGCATGCACACTCTGAATCAACCTCGTTGGTCCTGTTCCGATTCAGTTACTGTCAATGCATGTGCAGCTGCTGCAAGCTAAAAATCACCATTTAGCTTCAGACAGTATCTCAACACATCCTCGTCTCCCCCAGCAGGTTTTCCTCCTCTTCATTGTCTGCAACCTGGAAACTCTGCAGCGCGCCTATTTCCAGCAACAACCCATCGAGCCAGACAAAATTCCCACACTTCCTCCTACCTCAGGACCTTCTCATCACCTGTGAATCCCATAGCTCCACCTGCTGCAAAACCCCTGCAACACTTGAGACTAAACATCACCAGGAGAAGTGTTGCTTCGAGTACCTAGAGGGCATACTCAAAGTCTTCCACCACAAACTTGCTAACCCGGCCTTGCACCCGTAGCACTGTGGACCCTTGCCTCCGGAACCGGATCTGAACCTGCTGTCTCTCTCAGATCCTCTTTCCAATTTTCTTCCACGATTTCAACCTTGAATAGCTTAAGCAGTCTTGTGCCCACCATCATCCATGGTCTCTTGTGTGTATCATTCCACACCAAAGAAGCTTGCACCTGCTCCAAACTTACTGTTTCTTTCCTTGCAGTAAAGTTTCATAAGGTTCTCGTACAAATCTGAAAGTGAGGTAAGAAGAAAGAGGCCTTTGTCTTCTTCCTCAACATCAACTTTCGCAGTTGATCCAAGCATCCCTAAACACGGCTTCCATTACTCTCCTTTACCAAGAGCAAAACCGCCTCTCCCTTTAAACTGCTCAACTGAAAATTCCATGGTGAACAACAAATCTGGACCTCCAACGAACCAAAGCCCCCAACGATGCTCTGATACCAATTGTTGTGCCTTGGCCCGTTCGTTAGTGCGGAACCGAGATTCAGATTACAACTTCACCAAAATCACACACAGTTGAATAGTTTAAAATACAAGAAATAAAGACACCGAGAAATTTACGAGGTTCGGCAAAAAACTGCCTACGTCCTCGGAGAGATATTGCTCTTCACTATGAGAAAAAAACAGTACAAGTTACACATGAGTTAAATCGACATAACCCAATCCCATAACCCTTGTACACCCACTCACAGAATTTTCCCAAGAGCCTCACTCTACCCCAAGAGTTCTTTCACAAGAGATCTTTCACTCTAGCTCTCTTGATTTCTCTCATCCATGCCCATGGTAGAGCCAAATGCTCACACCATCACTTTTGGATGCTTTCCTTCTCACATCCGTATCCTTGTTTTGCCAAATGCTCTCTTTTTATGCTTTTCTTAATCCAAGCCTTCTCCCACAAAACATGGCTTTGAAAAAGCCACAAAACATGGCTTTGAAAAAACCACAAAACATGGCTTTGAAAAAGCCACAAAACATGGCTTTGAGAAAGCCACAAAACATGGAGCAATTTAAGCCACAAAACAAGCCACAAAACAAGGAAACATTTGGCCATTATCCAACAGGGAGGAGTAGGAGAATATGGTAGATAGCAGACTCAGGTAATTCAGGTCCGTACCTGTCCACGGCCAGGGCATCACACTCTTGGCGTTGAGTATCACCTTGATCTTGATCATGACTTTTGATCTTTTTTATTAAATTTGCGCTGGTATCCAAATCTTCAGTTTTTCTTTTCTTAGTAATCTTCATGGACGTACCTTCATCGTGCCGTTTGATCTTTTTGATAATGTCTGTGCTCTTATCGCAGTCTGCGACTTTTTGTTTCGTAGTCATCATAGACATATGTAACATGTAGTGATCAATCAATGAATTTAGAGAACAAGAGAGACAACAATATGTATCTGCAATTTTAACAGAGAATTAATATCATCTCTAAAAGCTTGAATAGCACACTTTTATACCCACAAGGTCGATTGCTTGCTAAGCAATCAACGTCCCAATCTCTTTTAATTCCTTTTCTTTTTAGGTATGTACTTTCCTTTTGGATTCAGAAGTTGTTTTCCAGAGTTAATTCCTCTACTATGGAAGAATCCTAGTGAAAAAAAATGCAATGCAATTGGAACTCCTATTATATGTAGGAATATGTCTTCCCTAAACCCTAAAATTAGGCACTGCAATAAATATAAATAAAAAAAGAGTTGTAGAGTTCTATGATGGATAGGAAAATCAGAAACCGCATCCACCTCAACTTGCCGGCCAGGGCGAAAGAGATTTTTCAGTGTGCCGGGAACATGGCCCAAAGCACATTAAAACTTAAGGAACTGGGTGTTTCACTTCAATTGCATACTCATTCAACAGTCGGTTGCATGTATTTATAATAAGTTGAAGATTACATCCAGGGTTTGATAAACCCTATTTACATGGAGTATTTGAAATTCAAAACGCAAAGATAGTTACAGAATCTATGACCATACAACAAACGTTTGAAACAAGTCCTAGACTCACCCAACTTCTTATGAGATAAGAATTACAAATTAACTTAAACACTTCAAGTGGTGTTTGACTGCAACAGAATCACAACTTAGTCTAACAGTGTAATAATACAATTAGTTGAAATTTTTTCCTTTGTTTTCAACCAATTGTATTATTACATGGCCCGTACTCTTGGCACACTAAAAAATTTCTCCCAACCAGCACGTGGAGGCGGAACCACGAAAGTAGGATTTTGGTTTTGCCACTTCTATTCCTTGTTAAATTTTTTTCCTGGATTTAAAATACTCATTTACCAATTAACTATGCAAGAACTACAAAACTACTACTAAAGCACAACAAGTGCACCAAACAAAAAGACATTCAAATGACACCATTCAAAATGTAAATTGAAAGTTCTCCAAATGCATCGCTTATTTTTAAGTCACCTTACTAGTTTTTGTAATACGTTCCTAACAAATTAGCCTTAGTTTAATGAAAATTTGAAATCTCTCATTCAAACAGCCTATAAGTCGGATGAGTCATCGCTGCAATTTAACCCGATATAGCTCAAAGCATCTGCCTTCATAAGTTTCGCAATTCAGAAAACCAAAAACGTTCAATCATTCTAACGATTGTGAAATAATATAAGCAAGCACAATGCACTCATCTGATAATCCAACTTGGTAAATCAACTGTTACAGTTCTCAATTTTAAACTACTATTAATTAACCATGAATAAAGATTTCATTTTCTTCATACACAGTGACGCGTAGACTATCCACAGTTGGTGCCAACCACTCCAAAGAGCTCCCCAAGTCCTCCTCTTTCACGTCTGCTGAAGAATATGTTTGTACCTCAAGATGCTCGATAGTAGGTAACGGTGGCCGGCATGTCTTTCTCGTTTCTTCCGAAAATATAAGAGCCTAAAACAATCCAGAAAAAAAAAGAATAACCAAAATTAGAAATCAATCAATCACAATACAAATGTGGAATTTGGAATAACATATATATATATATATATATGAACAGAAAATTTACTCATAAAGAGCCTGCATGCTTGCATAAATAGAATACCTTGGCGGCATTAACGGAAAGATTTAACTTTCTAGAGCAATCAAAGTTCCCAAGAAATTTTCTCATAGGAGACGAATAAGAATCGACAATTGGATCGAAGTTGATGATGATCGTAGCCTCTAACAACTTTGGAGCACTGATAGAAAAGTTGGACACCAAATTACTGAATTCAGCTGAAGACAAATAACCTGCAGTACTGAGCTCGAAAGAAAGTAGATTTGGAGTACTAAGCGTGACCTTTGCTACATTTTTGTCGTATCCATGAAGTGCAATGTGTTTCAGCTGCTGATTATCGACGTTAATGATTGACGATGAGATGATGCAGCTATGCATTGTTAAACTCTCCAAGAGTGGAAATCTTGAATCAAGGCCATGTTCAAACCAGGCACCTTCCAAGCATCTATCAGAGAATTTCAGATTTCTAAGTGTTCGACAAGAGGCAATATTGATTTTGCTCATGAACGTGCAGCAACTTAAAAAATATTCGAGATTCATGGCTTCAATTTCCATTCCGACAATTCTACATTCAACAATTTTCAAGGATTTGATGCTCAAACTCGAAATCTTCACATCATCCTTTAATCTACATTGATTTAATGACAAATACTCGATGGAAGGGCACCCAGAAATTAGTTGGATGAATCCAAGTTTACTCAACACTACGGTCGTGAGGGACATAGATTCCAAAGACGGAAGGTTTATACGACTCATATTGTCCACTATTCTCACATTCTCTAAATTTAGTGTAGTTAAAAACTTTGCATTGAGAATGGTTTGCGATAATTTGTATATGGCATTTTTATCAGGGCCAAGTTTTCTCTCAAGAATGATGTCTATCTCTTTAATGTTTCTCTCAACAGCAAAACTCGTCCACTTATCTATGATAGCCGTGCTTCCTCTCCCTCCACCATACCTCATGTGAAGCGTAAGCTTGTCCACGGTGTATTTATCTTTCTCACGACACTTCAAGCACTTTTTCAAGAAGTCAATGAACAATTTGTGCTCGAGGGTGTGCCAATCACTGCCTGGCTCCTCATACTCATTGAAAACTAAGACTGGGATCGAAGACCACACCCGTTCCCATTGCCTGGAAAGAATGCTGGCCCGAACAGCGAGTTTGGTGGGGAGGAGAAGGAGAACTTGGGAGACAACAAGGTCGGGTAATTCGAACTCGCGTGTGACCACGGCCGTACCATGTTGGTTTTGAATGTCATGATTCTGATCCTGGCTTTTGGTCTTTTTATTTATGTTTCTGATATCGTTACAAGCTTCGGCTTTTCTCTTAATCATAGTGGCGTCTCTTTTTGCAAAACGTCGCTCGTAGTGATCAGATCAAAACAAGAGGACACTGAGTAACCTGATATTGTGCGATTTTAGTAGAAACAAAAGCTTCTATATTGATAACCAGAAGGCTTTTCCTACTCCCTTCCAAAGGCCAATTTTTAACAGATCAATCGTTTTCAACTCCTGTTCCTAATCGAAACAACTCTCCTTTGGTTTTCTATGGCGGAATAAGAAATAAATACAATACAATCAATAAGTAATCCTTTTGGATGCAGGAGAAGGTACAGAGTTAATCATCTGATGCATGGCCAAATCCTAATAGAAAAAGAAAATGGTTTCAATAGTGGTTAGGCCATTATTTACGAAAAGAAAGCAAAGGGATTCGGGATTAAATTAAAATTCACAGTATTATGACTTCTATTATTTCATGGATTTGTAACACCTAAAAACTCCTAGGATTTGAGGGTCGAAATTGAAATTTTTACGTTTCATAACGCACATGAAGTTAAAGAGTTAAGAATTCCAAGTTACTGAAAACCATATTTTCGAGGGACATAGTTAAGAATTCCACACGTGCTCACGCATCACCCACTTGTTGTCCACGTGTGGGCTTGAAAATCAGCCACACGTTTGGCCACACGTGAGGGGGCATGTTGAAAGTTGAATATGTGTGGATAGTGGTGACAGACAAGGCTAGCTAAGGGCTTATATGGAACCCTAATTTCATCATGGTGTTGGTCCAAAAGGAGAAAAGGCCAATCTTTCTTAATGGAAAGTGAAGTTTGCGCACTTTTTTTCTCATGCACTTCTTCCTTTTTCGAAGCCTTACGAAATGGAGAATCAAAGAACAAAGCAAATGGACTAGTTGAGAAGAGAGCGTAAAAATTACTATCCTTCTTTGTTCTTTTTATTCTCTCTTTGTAAAGGAGGGTCGGCCTAAATAAAATAGGTATTGGTCAGAGCCGGTCCTGAGGGTGTGCAAAATGTACCGCCACATAGACCCCCGATTCGGAAGGGCCCCAAATTTTCTTTACATGTAAACAGATACATATTATACACTTAAATGTGCAAGATAATAATAATTACCATACCAGCACTAGTGGTGTAGGCCTTCAATATTCTTGTACATGGCCCGGGTTCGAGAACCATGCAACATATTTCGAACTGAAGACCTTTCAAGACAGAAAACACTCTTGTCCACTCAAATAATACTTATAATTTGGTGCTCTAATTTGTAGTATTTAAATTTTATAGATACAAATTGAAAAAAAAAAAAAAACAAAGAGTATTAAAAAATGAAGGGCCTCCATCTAAATATTGCACAGGGCCCCTAAATTCTCAAGGCCGACTGTGGTACTGGTCCACGTAGATTGAGCAAGTTCTACTTGAGTCGTTGTAGTTTCAGTTCTTGTGATTTAACCTTACCTAGTTTACTAATTGTTGCAGTATGAGAGCAACAGGATATTGCCTTCAAAATTTTCAATTTTTCATCTTTCCTGTTTTTTTTCGGGGTGGGAAAATCTGTTGTCAAAAACTAACAAAACCTACCAAGGTTGATCACATTTGGTTTGCTTTTCAATTTTATTTTTCATGTTTTGGTAATAAAACCAAACAACTGACCTCCAGTAGTAGAGCTACCAGATCAACCTCACTGCGATCAAACTCGCCTATAGCATACAGTGAGAATATGAACCACTGTCGTGATTTGCACTCTCGCTTAGCAGATAAGGTCCTCTTTCATTCCAAAATCACTAATACAAGAAGCCAAAGGCTTGTTTCAATCAATAAACACAAAGCCTTTCCTGCTTTGTCCCCAACGATATAGCCAGCCTGCCAATTTGCTTGTTTCAATTCCTTTTCTCCTTTCGGGAAACTACTTTCCTTTTGTTTTCAGTGGAGGAATAAGAACTAAAAATCGACCTAAAGAAAATAAACATGCTTAAATAGATCAAACTTGTTTTCAAGCATCAATAAAACATCCCGAAGAAAATAAACGCTGAATACGGCTATAAATGTGTATATGTTCTTATTACATCACTAATAGGTAGAGTCAACTATTAATTTCACCAACCATCTGTTGTTACGGACTGACGTTGTAATACCGTTTGTTTGCCCTTTGCTATCTCAATGCAAATTTTTATTACAATTAGTAATCAAATTCCAACTTGGATTAAAGTATAAATTTTATTGGTTTCACATCATTTAGTACTTGATTTAGTGAGCAAATTTGGTGCATCGAGCATTACTATTCGGTTGTGCTACTTACACCAAATATTTACACCATTTTTTGCACTAAATGATGTGACACTTTTTGCACCATATAAATTTTTACTACAATTATTAATCAATTTCAACTTAAATTAAAGTACACATTTAATTGGTATCAATCATTTGGTGCATAAAAGTTGATATACTCTTTAGACCAATTCCATAATTCTTTCTGGAAACAACTATTATCTTTAACTTACCCTTACCTCCTTCAAAATATTAAAAAATATATATATATTTTACCATCCAAAAATTGGACTTTCAGAACACCAATAATCGTTACTCCAAGGGAAGAATCAAATAGCATCAAACTAACTTGATAAATGTTTTAAACCACTTGAGCTACAATTACCGTAAAAACGAAATATGATAATTTTCCCTCACAAAACCAAGTACACCACTAAAAATGGAAAAGTACGCACAGACCCCTGAAGTTTTGGTTATTACAACGAAGCCCTGGGGAAATTCTATAAAAGAGGGTGGGCCATATACTTGCGGGGAAAGAAAGGCAGACTGCGCCGAGTTTCTAAAGAGTGCGAGAGAACCCACAACACATCTCAAGAAGCCATGGCGACCGCCTTGGGCTGCCGCCTCAGCGTTCTTGCCTCCCCGACTGCGTCCCGGTACGTTTTCTTCCTCCTCGCAGTTACACCTTCTTTTGTTCTCCGAAAATTACAAAATTTACAAACAACGAAACAACAAAGGGAAAATAAACAAAATTTAGAAACCAAAAATTAAAAACCTGATTGTTTATGTAAAATCGCCGGAGAAAACGTTGTATTATGCTAAAAATCGTTTCTTTTTTGGAAAAGTAGATTCGGAAGAGGGAACCATTTCTGGGTTTTGTTGGCGTCGTGCGTTTTTCTCTTTTCGAATTCTTAATTCCTGGAAAAGTGGAGAATTTGGTTGTTTTGAGGGTTGTTATTAGTTAATAGTGTTTGTTGTAATACTTCTAAATTAATTATTCCAGTGTTTATGCTGTGGTAGGTCGTTTCTGGATTATTTGGTGTGCATAATGTGGTAGATTATACTTTTAGGATTTTCGGAGGTTAGGAAAGAAAAATTTAATTCGAATTTTCATAGTTTTGATGTTATGTAAGAGGGAACAATTGGGAATTTATGAAATTCTGAATGTAGTTTAGTGGTTTGTTACATAAGCTGAATCTTGGTTCGTAATTTTAGCACTCTTCTTGTAAGCTCAACTTTAAATTCAAGGTCGAAAAGTAGGTCTGATTAGAAATTAGTTATCGATAATCCCTTTGTAGGAGTATGGTATGGATTTAGATATTCTAGGCAATGGAATGTGATTAGTTGTGTGTGTGAATCAGATTTGTATGGCATTTGGCAGATTTTATTGGCAATTTTGTGCTGACTGAATTGTTATGGTGTGGGATGCCTTCTTTCCCGGTCTCCCCTGTCATGTTTGCAGGATTAACATTCTTCGATATTTGATTTTTAAGTACTTTTTCATTCCATTAACTCATCATTTATCGTTTGCATTATCGATCAGTAGTTAGCGCTTTAAGTGTATAAGTGGGGGACACTTTTGAGTATTGAGTAGCCTTGCTTTTGGTTAAAGATTATGGTAGAGTTACACTTTGAACCTCTAATCTGGCACAGAGTGTGACATTCGTGAATCACTTATTTGTAAGTGCTAAGGGAAGCCATAGCTAATTTCGAAAACTCACAAAGTTGGTTCACTTGAGAATTGAGATTATTTGGAGGATCAAAATGACTTTCCAATGACAAATATATTGTGTTGGAATTTTAGTCTATGAGTCCCTTTTTCTGAGCCTTGGAAGACAGATTTTAACTGGTTTTCTTGTTCCGACTATTTTTACAGATTACAACAATTTAGTTTTGATAGTCTTGAGATCCACCTTTTCTTTTTCTGGTCTGGAATAGGGAAAATTATTAGCAGCATTTGAGTAATGAACGGAGTGTTGCTAAGTCTATATGAATGTTTCCCAGCTCATGTTAATCAATTACATTATAATGGTCTTTAACTAGGTACAAGGATGTGAATCTAAAAAGACAGAACAAGCCCAACCGGGTTGCATGCAGATCTAACATCAATGCAGTGCCTATACTGTCAAGTAGCAGAAGTCTACAACAACCTAATCACAATCTGCATTCGTGGGCTCCGAAAGGTATGCAAAGTTTCGTGTCTAGTATCATCCGTGTTTCTCATATAACCTGATTTGAAATTAATCAGTTGCTTAATGTCATGTATAACAGAAGCAATGCCTTCTAGATAGGATCATCTTTGAGATTGTTTGTCCTTATAATCCCAAACATGTAATTTTCAGGATTGCCAAACTTGCAATTTTCTTTTACGTCATCGAGACTGTTGAGAGGGAATCAAGGCGATCAGTCACACAACATATCCATGTTGCCAAGACAACGGAAATCTTCAACATTGACACAAGCAAAGAAGAGTAACTCCATCAGTATACCTTTTCCGAAAATGAAAGAGAAGCCAGAATGGTGGTGGAGAACTTTAGCATGTCTCCCCTACTTAATCGCTCTGCAGATGTCTGATACCGGGTTTTATATTCAACCCTTCATGGAACACTATGAATTGTTTGGAGACTTGGTTTATTATGTCCCAGGAGCAATAAAGAGGTTGCCATATTGGTTCACAATGATATATTTCTTCCTGGCATATTTTGGAGTGGTGAAGAAAAAGGAGTGGCCTCACTTCTTTAGGTACCATGTAATCATGGCAATGCTATTAGAGACAATGCTGCAAGTGGTCTGGTATTCAAGCAATTTTTTCCCGCTTATACACTTCAATGGCACATTCGGCATAGAATACTGGGCAGTTGTGGCACTCGTGTACGTTTCAGTCATGCTCGAGTGTATAAGGTGTGCTCTTGCCGGCAAGTATGTTAAACTCCCATTCTTTAGTACTCCTGCTTTAGTCCATACTCTTTTTCAAGTAGAAGGCTACCATAAACCTTTCTGAAGAGTGTATCGTTTAGTTCACAGTCCGAGTAGTTAACTTGTTCTAGAGTGTATCGCACACTCACTTTTCATGTGCACCACCATGGATGAATCGGCTTACTTTCGTAAATGGTTGTGTTACTATACATTGATTATTTAGCTTTTTTTCCGTTGTATTATTATACAAGATTGTCTGTCGCACGAACACTTATGATATACGATCCTCTGGCTTACGAATTGTGGACAGTGTTTATAGACATTTTTATTGAACCACCGTGTCTGTTTTCGTTAGGTTTTGTACAAATTAAAGGCCAAAACTTGGCAACAAATCGGTAGGATTTGTTTAACAATGTTAATGGAAGAAATGTTCAAATATGGTAAAAGTCACCAAGCTTTTAAAAACGAATCCCAAGTTTTAAGCACGTTACTTACCTTTGGATCAAGAAAAAAAGGCATTTTTACCAAAAAAAGAAAAAGAAAAAAAAGGCATTGAACTCTATCTAAGGGTTTCTTTTTCTCTCTCTTACAAAATTCTAAAGCAAATTGAGTAGACACATTATGTTGTTCAACTGGTCTGACTCATATTTTTTTGCACTTAATATAACTTAATTTTAGTTCATTTTCATTATGTATACTCACAAATTAGTGCTAATCCGCACAAAAATTACTGAGAGGTGATGTGAGGACGAACTTGAGACCATTTCCAATCAAACAAAGAAATCTACCTTACATTTTTTATTTTTGGTCAAAAAAGAAGGGAAGTGTTATTAGTACTCTAAAAATCTCATTCTACACTTCTCATAAGTGTATTTTTCTTTCCTAATATAGAAAGTTCGAAGTGTAAAATGAGATTTTTGAAGTGCTAATAACAATTTCCAAAAAGAATAAAAAAAAATGTTGTATCATAAATCAATTACTGTGGCAATATCATAAGTCAAGCACGTGTTGGTATATATTTTAACTTTTAAAAATAATAATGCAAAATTATTTCATACTATCACAACGACATCTTGTTCTTTTTGCCAATAATATGGAGGCAGTCATCAATTACCAATAATTGTCATAAATCTGAAATGTGAGTTTGAGTTTCGGATGGGGGTTGCTGTGTCTCGTCCGAGAGGAAAGAGACTTTTAGGGATTAAACGAAAATGACATCACCAAATTGAATTAATTATTCTACTAACCTTTGCTTGTTCTGCTTCAATTATGCTATTTCCATCTCAATAAAACCAAATAAATACAATAAAAATCAAATTAAATTACATACCACTATGCGGTCAGATAATCAACTATTAGATATTGCATTAGAAATTTAATAAAACTCTGAGACAGTTAAATTTTGTATAAATTTCAATTAATGAGTGTAACATAAAATTATAGTTGGAACATCCAATTGTTGCAAAAGTCTATTAGAATTTTATAAAAAGACAGTTAATTTTTTAGATCATTTAATACTACGTTCATATAAAAAATATAAAAAATTATAGAGCTTTGGCTTGAGAAAAAAATAATATAAAAAAAAAAAAAAAAAACAGAGAAGCAGAGGCCACTCCTCTCCAACTGTTGTTGTCTCTCTGTGAAAGAAGAAGAAAGAAGACGACAGACAAAGCTCCTTTCTTCCTCACTAAATATTCACCCAATCCAAAAACCCACTACAAATTCAACCCTCACAATCCTAAATTCCCATTCCCAATTCTCCTTATGTGATAAGATCCATCCACTCCATGTTTTGATCCGGATTGCTATCTCTGTTCAGAGGGGCTGCAACTTTCTCGGGAAACAAACGGGTTTTCTGGATTGGATTGGGCGCTTCAGATTTGGAACCGGTGGGGAGTAATGAGGCGGAGAGCCGCGGACTTCCGGAGGCCGCTCCGGCGGCGGTTTCCAAATGCGTTATGGTGGGCGCTGTGTGGGGTTGCGGTTTTGCTCTTCATTTTTACTTTGAGCAGAGTTAATCAGATGGAGTCCAGACCTGTCATTCCCATGGTATGTGTACATTACTTCTCTGCCCTTTTGTGTTGTTTTTTTTTTTTTTTTTTTTTTTTGGTTTAGTTGGGTTTCTGAACTCTGTTTGGTTGCCTAGAAAGTGTTGGGAACTGTGGGAAAATGGAGTGGATTGGAGTATGGGATGTTGGGGGTTCTGTTTAATTTGGGAGCTGAGGTAAAAAAAAATGCTGAATTGGGTTCTGAGTTTCTCAGTTTTGGGAGCTAAAACAACAAAAAATGTAAGCTTTAGGATTCAATGATATTTTTGTCTTGTACTTGGAGTTGTTAGCTACTAGAGGAAAGATTGGATTTTGTATGATTGGGTTTGATTTGATTAGAGAAAATGAAGTGTTGTTTAGTTGGGATTTAGCTCGATCTAGATGTCATCTGATATGATCTTATTATTTCCAATGATTTCGTCGAAGGGGCTGAAGACTCTGGAAACGAATAGTTAATGTATTTCGAAAGGAAGTAGTAATGTTTGCTGAATCATAAAAAATGATTTGGATGTGCTTGGTTGTGTCTTTTTCAGTGTTTCAAAATTTTCAGGTTATTTCTGCTCATGTTGTGGATTCTTGTAAAATTTCTAGAGTTGATAGATCCATAGAACAATCTAGAGATTTTATTGTCATCACAAAGTCAACGTTGATGTCATTTTTAAGTACGCGGAGGAGTGAATGTTATAGGTCCAGTCTCCAGAACAGAAACTTTAAGACAACACATTTACTGTGGTATGGCCAGAGTTAACTCATAGATAACTTATACGACTTAATAATCTACTTTCGACTGATGTTGATATTCAATAAATGGAATCTAAACGTAAAATGTTAAAAATGCTCGCTGAATCCTAACATTCTGTATTGGAAGTGTATCATGGCAAAAGTCATATGCTCTTGATGCTGGGAAGCTGCTCTTATATGGCGGCACCAATATCATCCTTCCAGATATTGGAAAACGAATTAACTATTTGTTTTCTT
This sequence comes from Pyrus communis, assembly GCF_041283825.1. NCBI lineage: Eukaryota > Viridiplantae > Streptophyta > Magnoliopsida > Rosales > Rosaceae > Pyrus > Pyrus communis. The sequence goes on along the minus strand of NC_142573.1, from coordinate 5,173,402 downwards.
CTTTTCTGTTCTGGAGGAAGTGATAAATATGCATTTTTTCCCCATTACCTTTTCCGATTTATTTTGCGAACTTAACAAAATTTGTGCTTGATTTCCTTCCACAGAAGTTCGGGAGTGATAGAATTATGGAAGGCCTTAATATTACCAACGAAATGTTGAGCCCCAACTCAGTTACAAGGCAACTCAATGACCAAATTGCTCTTGCAAAAGCTTTTGTTGTGATTGCCAAAGAAAGTAACAACCTTCAGTTTGCCTGGGAATTAAGTGCCCAGATTCGCAGTTCGCAGATCCTGCTGTCAAATGCTGCAACCAGGCGAGTTCCTCTGACTATTAGAGAATCGGAAACCGCAATCAGTGATATGGCCCTTATACTGTACCAAGCACAGCAGCTCCATTATGATAGTGCAACCATGATTATGAGACTGAAAGCCAAAATCCAAACTCTGGAAGAACAAATGAGTTCGGTGAGTGACAAAAGTTCAAAGTATGGACAAATAGCTGCTGAAGAAGTCCCAAAAAGTCTCTACTGCCTTGGTATTCAGCTGACCAGTGAATGGTTCAGAAAGCCGAATATACAGAGGAAAATCAAGGACAGAAAGCAAATAGAAATGAAACTAAAGGATAACAATCTCTACCATTTCTGCGTCTTCTCTGACAACATCCTAGCAACTTCAGTTGTGGTCAATTCAACTTCTCTAAATTCCAAAAATCCAGATAAGATTGTCTTCCATCTTGTAACTGATGAAATCAACTATGCTGCAATGAAGGCCTGGTTTTCCATAAACAGTTTCAGAGGTGTAGCCGTCGAGGTTCAAAAGTTTGAGGATTTTACATGGTTGAATGCTTCTTATGTTCCTGTACTTAAGCAGCTCCAAGACTCTGATACTCAGAGTTACTATTTCTCTGGAAATAGTGATGATGGGCGGACACCAATCAAGTTTCGGAACCCCAAGTATCTTTCTATGCTTAATCATCTGAGGTTTTATATTCCGGAAGTTTTTCCTGCCCTGAAGAAGGTGGTATTTCTGGATGATGATGTTGTGGTTCAGAAGGATCTATCTGATCTGTTCTCCATTAGTTTGAACGGTAATGTCAATGGTGCGGTGGAGACATGCATGGAGACATTTCACAGATACCATAAATATCTGAACTACTCTCACCCTCTCATAAGAGCGCATTTTGATCCTGATGCTTGTGGATGGGCGTTTGGGATGAATGTTTTTGATTTGGTTCAATGGAGGAAAAGGAATGTCACTGGCATCTACCACTACTGGCAGGAAAGAAATGTAGACCGGACATTGTGGAAACTTGGCACGCTACCACCTGGATTGTTGACATTCTACGGATTGACAGAGCCTTTGGATGCCTCGTGGCATATTCTGGGTTTGGGCTACACAACCGTCGACCCTCACTTAATAGAGAAAGGTGCTGTGCTGCACTACAACGGCAACTCAAAACCATGGTTGAAGATCGGGATGGAAAAGTACAAGCCCCTCTGGGAGAAATACGTTGATTATAGTCATTCGTTATTGCAACGGTGCAATTTCCATTGAGTTTTCAGGCATGGAAGTTTCGACTCTACCACGACATGGACGAGTGCTTGCATGATTCTTGCAAGATGAAAGAATGGATGGATGGATGGATGGATGGATGGATGGATGGATGGGGTAGTGGTTGTAAGATGGGTGGGTATTTATTTGATCTTCCTAGGTGTGTTGGAGTATAGATGATGATTTTACTTCATATAAGTCATTCAGAATTGTTAATGCTAACCACTATTCTTCAACATTTATTTTCTTTTGCAGTATTTGTTGGTGTAGGTTGAACTGCATAACCTTTGTTGTATCCTTATAATTTGTTTGGTCAACTGGTTGGCCAGGTTCTAGAGAAAATTCAAGATTTAACTACAACGGTACAACCATTGACGAACATTATTGGAGACGTGAGAGTAGCCGAGTTGGCTAGAACTCCCTTTGCCCTCAAGTTCAAATTCTCGTACATGTAATGCTCAAGTTCAGATTTCATGCTTGTGGATTAGATTAAATTATCGCTCGATGGAATACAAACGGGTGGGAAAATGTAAAGTCTATGTTTGAACCCATAATACTTCTGTCTGCCTATCATGGAACTCGGTATGGTAGGGAGAAATCAGAATTGGGAAGAAAAATGGTCACAAGCCTAAGACTATAAATAAAATAAAATAGTCGAATAGGACAGCAAGGTCGTTGTAGTATAGTGGTAAGTATTCCCGCCTGTCACGCGGATGACCCGGGTTCGATCCCCGGCAACGGCGTTCAATTTTGCAATTTTTTATATCAAGCAACAAAGGACATAACAACTTTGCATATCGTCATTTCATCGAGTATTGGTAGGTCTGAAGTCATTTGGAAAGAGATACTGCACACTTGTTAATGCCTCATTTGCGTGGGTAACTAACATGTTCCACGGCTACTCTCATATGAATGTTTAACAAAGAAACACACTTATCTTGAACACACTAACAATGCTTGATATCACTGCATCCCATTAATATGTTTGTCCAAGAATGATGATGCTTTGTTATTCTTTGAGATCACATTTCATTTACTTTGCATTTTTGGATACTTTTTTACTTGTTTTTTTTTTTTTTTTCTGTCTACAATTGTAATCACAACCAACAAACAAGCTAGAGGTAAATAATATTAGGAATAGACTGTAAAGGGGCAACACCTCCCTAATGCATTTTATCAAGCAGTTGAAAGACATATATGAAAGGCAACTCCAACCTTTAAAGGGGCAACACCCAAGTCATTCATAGACATTCACCGAAGTTCGAAGGATCAGCACTCAAGTTATCCGTAGACATTCACTGAAATTTCAGAAGTCAGCTAACCCCTTGCCCCTCAATGCATCCGCACCTAGTTACATGTATCGTTATAATTAAATGATGCAAGTATAAGAATTATTCTAAATTTATCTATATTTTATAGTGACTTTGTGCATTTTAAGTTTATCTCAAGATTCGTAATAACTAGTATTTTACCATTCTTTGTTTAACCTACCGCACTCCTACTACTACAAGTTGAGAAATTTTATTTAAAATGTCTCATTCAAAGTGGTGCTAACATTTTCACTTGGGTCGAAGCTCCCCACTCCTTTCCTTCTTCCCTTCTCAGAAACCAGCTCAACCATTGACAAAAGAATATATATACCGTAATGACATACAAGAAAAATATATGACCATCGAATGATGGAGAGATTTTTTTAATGTGATTGTCAAATGAGATGGTATATCATGCGTCGTTATATAAATGATGGGATATGTGCGTTAAAATGTTAATAATTTAAAAAATAAAATTTTCCACCATTTACATAAAAACACATGATGTACTATTTGTATTCTTATCATAACTAAAAATTTCTCCTAATCATGATAGTATTAAAAAGTAAAAATTTTAATGCAATATTTTTTGTTTGTTTGACCATAACCAAGTCATCCCCCACGAGGGCTTTTCAGTAATTCCACCCCAATATCTCACAGAGTCCCCTCATATGCCGGCACATGACCTCGTTTGCCGCCATTTCGAATGTGGTGGTTTGTTTTGGGTCTCATCTGTTTCCCAAACATACGCAGAGAAAATCAAGTTCTCAAATCCTCCATTTCTCGCACACACACAAGTAGTCAAAACGGTCCCCCCCCCCCCCCCCCCTTCTCTCTCTCTCTCTCTCTCTCAAAACTTACAGGCAATGAAGAATGATCAAGTGGTGACAGACCAATTCCACAAACCCAGAAGACGCAAATCCCGGGAAGTAAGCTCTCGGTTTCTATCGTCGCCAACCACCGCAGAAACCACCACTCTCCCATCTACGAACCACCCCATCTCGCCGGTTCGCCGCAAACCCATTTCATCTTTCTCCGATGCCCGAAAACCCAAAATCGACGATTCGGGCCCCAACCGCGAACTATGGCCCTCCTCAATGTCGTCGCACAAGAAGCTCGACACTCTCGCCGATCACCTCGGAAACGACGGGCACGAAGATCGAATCGAACGGAAAGGTTCAATCTTTGACAGACAGAGGAGCTACAGTGAGTTTGGTTTGTTGGATAATCCGAAAGAAAACGCTAAAGAAAATCACAGACCCATTTTTGGTGGGTCGATGAGATTCACTGGAAAATTCAGGTTTCCCGGAAAATCTAACTCGTCTTCTTCTTGTACTTCGTCGTCTTCGAGCAATTCAAATGTGGCTGCTCCTCGGAGATTTTCAGTGGACGAAAATGCTCTGCATCAGAAGTCGTCTCGCCGAACTTCGGATGGTTTTTCGGATGCTCTTGATTCGGGATCGGAGTGCAGTGACATCTATTCAGGGATGACCATGGGATCTCCAAATGTTGGTCAGAGTGCTCGAAAATCGGGTGTGGAGGTTTCTTCTAAGTACATGAATGAGATTACTTTAAGGCATCGGAGACGGACATCGGATTCTAACATCGCAAATCCGATATCGGGAGACAAGTCTCCGAAGCTGAACAAATTCACCATTAAAAATGTGATCAGGAGGGCTCATTCGCTGACAGCGACCACACAGTGGGCGCTTTCACCGGGAAGAACAGGGTCGCCGACAATGTCTGTGGAGAATAAGGGAGTACAATTGTCGTCTTCGAGCATGAAGCCTCCTACGAGTCCCTCAAAAACTAAAGGGGTGGAGAAGTTGCTCAACTCGGGGTTGAACTTGTTCAAGAGTAAAAAATCTTCATCTTCTCCGTCTAGTGTGTTGGTGAGGTCTAATTCGGTTTCTTCGGGGTCAAGTATGACAGAGATGGGACATCAGCTTCGGTTGCTTCATAATCGAATCTTGCAGTGGCGGTTTGCGAATGCTAGAGCTGATGTTGTGAATCAGAACATAGCAAATCAAGCACAGGTATGTCTCGGCTCAATTAGAAGTGGAAGCACTCGATATAGGAGTTATATTTAGTTCGGTCAGGTTTCCGATGAAAGTCATTTTACATTCTTAAACATTTTGTAGATCAATGTTTTATATGCTTGGGACGGTTTGATGAAGTTGCAACATTCCGTGCTACAAAAGAAAGTGAAGCTACATAAAGAAAAGCTTGACATGAAGCTGAACTTTATACTTTATTCCCAAGTGAGTAGCAAACTACGATACATACAGATTTTCGTTAAAAGATTTGATGGTGTATAGACGTTTGGATTGACTCAAACGAACCTGTGTTACTATGTGACTAATTTGTTTGTAATTTGGGTAGCTTAAGTCGTTGGAGTCTTGGGGAGATATGGAAAGGCAACATATGGCAGCGGTTTGCACGATGAAAGAGTGTTTGCATTCTGTTGTTTGCAGGGTGCCCCTCATTGAAGGTGCAGAGGTAGGCCAAAGGAAACTGACTCTAAGCTTTTGTCTTGGGCAAGAGAGATGTCTTTTTTTTTTTTTTTTTTTTTCTAACAAAACTGAGTGCGTATGCAGGTGGACACTCAGTCTGCTTACATTGCTCTTCGACATGCTTCGAATCTCACAACTGCCATTAAGTTGTTGCTTGCTAATTTTTTGCCATTGGTATGCTTCAGATGTTTTGTAATGTTGTATACCCGGGATTCATGTAATGTGGACTTACATTGAAGCCAATTCTTGAACAGGCTGATCAAGCTGCTCCTTTACTGTCGGAACTAGCGGAGGTGGTTGCACAAGAAAAATTGCTTTTAGAGGAGTGTCTCGAGCTTTTCAGAAACATATCCACGCTAAAGGTAATAAACGGACGCTAACTCTTTTTCCATCAAGTTCCAAACTACGCCTACTAATGCTTAATGTCACGTGACTTGAACCGCGCAAAACTCGGAAAACTGACGTTGATTCTGATTTTATACGAACAGATTGAAGAGAGGAGTTTGAAGTGCAGTATTATTCAGTTGGAACTTTGGAAACATGAACAAATTAATTAGCAGCAACTAAGACAAAATATATCAAGTCATGATTCGCAACGAAGTTTTGCATCACGGGCGCCAAGAGACATCGTATATCCTAGAAATTGTTGGCTTGGAAGATGATTGATGCATGAAACTTGCCTTTGTAGTGTATATGTGAGTATAAGCTTCTGTAAATGAGCAAGACAATTTTGGTCATTATCTGATTGAACATATTCTTTCATGTAATCTCATTTTACTTTACGTAGATAAAGTCTTCCTCTTATGTTGCTTATAGTAGAAATATCGCTTGTAAAAAGGAAGAAAAACATAGATTGTTGATAACATCCACTTTTTATGCTAGTTTTCACTGTACGGCACTGCTCACACTGCTAACCCTAGATGAATTGAAAATCTATCCCGTACAGTGTATTTCATTTTTGTATTTCACTTCTCAACCCACAAATTTCCGTGGCTGTATGGCCGTTACACTCAGAACTTCATTTGGGCCGGCAGCTGCCGCAACAATTTAGTGCTCATCATGTTTCTTCTATTTGAGTAATCCAGTGGTCAACACGTACTTATGTTTCAATGTAAGCTGTTACAATGTTTTTATACAAGAAACATCCTTATCAGTATAGGAGTCCTAAGATAACTATGATACATTTGAATTTCAAATAAACAGCAGAAGGAGAAACAATAAAATATCTAGTTATCCTTATCAACACCTCTTTTCTTTTCCGATGTCCGTCCTCATAAAAAGTGAAGGTTGCTATGAGCCTCTCACCATTCCAAACCTGAAACTGAGCTGCGAAGATGGACGATTTGTTTCTGAGTGATTCGCCTTCGTCCAAGAGATACAAGGATGTCGAGCGCCATGTCTACATCGGTGACATGCAGGATGGTGGCGACGTATGGAAAGAAACTGTCGATCGTGATGGATTCTTTAAGGAGATGGAGAATGTCCAACACGACATGAGAGCTGTGCGTGGTGCAGCATTACAAACGGTTAGAGGGAGCGAACGAGGAGAGCAAGCTCGTCCATGATGCCAAATCCATGAAACAGCTTCGCGTGAGGATGGTTTCTGATGTTGAGCAGGTCCTGAAGCTGGTTAAACTCATCAAGGGGAAGTTGGAAAAGCTGGAAAATTCCAATGCCGATCAGCGAAAAGTTGCAGGGTGCGGCGCAGGGTCATCTTCTGGTCGAGAACTTCAGTGCTCTATGGTTTGGCCATGAAGCTAAAGGACACGATAGCTGATTTTCAAGGCTTAAGGACCAAAATCGCGTGCGAATACAAAGAGATTGTTCATTGGAGATCCTTCACAATCACAGGTGAGAAGGCCTACAAAGAAACGATTGAGAATTTGATATCGAGCGGGGAGGGAGAGACATTGCTCCTGAAGGAGATAGAGGAGTAGGGCCGTGGCCAAGTTTTGGACACGGTTCAAGAAATCCAACAGAGGCTCGGTGCTGTGAAGAAGATGGAGAAGAACCTCATTGAGCTCCACCAAGTGTTCCTTGACATGGCTGCACTTGGAGATGCACAAGGGCAGCAGCTGAACGACATCGAGAGCCACGTTGCGCGTGTGAATTCGTTCGTTCGGTGAGGAGCGCTGCAGCTAGAGGCGGCTAAGGACTATCAGAAGAGTAGCAGGAAGTAGACTCGCATTGCCATAGTTATATGCACTTGTGTTATTGCCATTCTTCTTTTGCTTATTTTGCTTCACTCAGTCTAGGCACTAGGGCTAGAGTACTAAGAGCATCTCCGATGTATATGACAAAAGATATATGTTAAATGTTAATTTGATGGCCGACGTTCTAATGTCAGATTTTTTCTTCCTCTAATCCATATATTTTTTTTTATTGTAAATAATATTTGTAGGATCCCATTTTTAAAATGAAATCGATTAAAAATAAATTTTCAAGATTTAGAATTGGTGCAATGGGACCCTTATAACGTAATAATTTTAAAAAATATTTTATATGTTAAATTTGGCAGCAAAAAATTCATATATCAATCCACGTAAGATTATCATATCAGCTGGGGTTTCTTTCTGCTGTCAAATTTAATTGCATGATATTCTACTTAAGATTTGACATTTCTTTTAAAGATGGTTTGTTCAACTTCAAACATCAATAAACACTAGTATGTGCCCACACACAAAGTGTGTAAATTTTTTTACTTTAGTTGTTAAAATTGAAGGAGAGAGAGGAAGAGTGAGAAAGAGGGAGTGAGGAGAGGGGGAGAGAGGGAGAAAGGTTTTATTTATTTATTTTAAATTAGAGATGATAAACTTGCATGTAGGTGAGGTTAAAAAAGAAACAGAAAATTTTGTTTTGTGAAATTACTTTACTATCCTTAATTTTTTTGTTGTGATAGAAGACAAAGATGTCTTTTCATCCTCTTTTGGTTGACAAAGAGGATTTCATTCACGTAGTTTTAGATTACTGTTTTAACTTTTTTGTTGTGATAAAAGATAAAGATGTATTTTCATCATCTTTTGGTTGACAAAGACGATTTTATTAATGTAGTTTTATATAGGGGTGGAAAAAATTCCCAAAAATCCCGAACCGAACCGAAAAAATCCCGATCTCAAACCAAAAATTTCCCAAACCGAAATTCCCAAAATTTTCGGGATGCTATCCCGAACCAATCCCAAAATTTCGGTATGGGATTCGGGATTGGCTTCTCGATATTTCGGGAATCCCATACCGAACCAAAAATATATAATATTAATTATTATATATATTATTCTTTTATAATTGATGCTAGTAGTTTCTAATTCATGCTTTACAACCTGGAATGCCTTACACCTTGCATATTTTTCATGTTTTGTTTGATATTCATGTGGATTTTATTATTGCTGCTGCCATGGCTGATGATTTTAGAAGGCTTGATTCTTTTGTCTCTCAACATATTGCAAAAAGGGTTTAATTAATTTGAATTTTGACTATGATAAAAACGATCAGGCATGCCAGTGTTCAATTAAATGGTAGTGTGAATGAAATGAAATTCCTAGTTCATGAATGTGTTCTTGAATTATATATTTGAAGAACAATTCATAATTTCATATTTCAATTTGAGATTCCCGATTTGTCCCAAAATCCCGAAAATATTTCGGGATTCCCGAAATTTGGAATTCCAGAAAATTTGGTTTGGGATTGGTCTTCAAATTCCCGTCCCGAAAAATTTTGGTTTGGGATTCAGGATACTAGTTTTATATTAGATGGGCCTAATGGGTCAGTCTTGGGCTTAATATCTTGTTAATGTAGTTTTAGATTACTGATCTTAATTTTTGAAAATTTTAACGAAAAACCTACTGTACTATTCACTTTAACGAAAAACCACATTTTTACACTAAAAAGTCAATCATAGTACTATTCACTTTACCCTTTATTTTGTCCTTATCATTAAAACTCAAAGTTTTCAAGTCCTTTTTATTAGTTTTATTTTAATTTTTTTGTTGTGATAGATGATAAATATGTCTTTTTATCATCTTTTAATTGACAAATAGGATTTCATTAATATAGTTTTTCATTAATGGGTCAGTAGAGGGCTTAATATTCTCGTTAACTCCAAAACGACAGCGTTTCCGCCCGTTTAACCGTTCATCATATGATTATGACCCGTAGCTCACTGGCAAAAGCATTTGCTCGTATTTCTCTTTCTTCTCGCTCTCCCTCTTCGTCTCCCTCTCTCATCTGAAACCTGAAAGCCATGGCCACTCTAGCGGCGGCGGCAGCTCGTCAATTTGCAACTTCAAGTCGCATCTCCACCGCGAGGACCTCGTCTCTGACTTCCAATCTAATCCATCGCCGTGGCCTCGCCGGCGCTGCCGGTAAATCCCAAATTTTCAGTCTTGTGTTTTGTGCATTGTAAATTTCCGATCTGATTTTAATTTCAATGAAAAAAAATGTAAAATTTGCAGATCACCATGGACCCCCAAAGGTTAATGTCTGGGAAGACCCGTTGAGCCCATCTAAATGGAAGGAAGAGCATGTCAGTCTCTCTCTCTCTCTCTCCCCATTTTTTGTGGTATTCGATCTCATGATTATATATATATATATATTGTCGTGGTATTCAATTTCATGAACTAAGTTTCTTGTTGAAATTTAATGGGTTGTGATGTTTGGTGCTTTTTTTCTAGGTTTTCATTTTTAGCCAATTTTTTGGAATTGAAAACCATGAAGAAAAAGCAAGAATCTTTATGGCTTAATGAACAACATGTAATCAAAAGAATGGATTTTGGTTATTTTGGCCCTTATCTCCTCAATATTAATGAACCACATTTCATTTCATGTTTTATAATTAGATCAAAAGTGAACATTTTCACAGCTTCGATGTTACTGATTTCTCTTGTGATGAAACGAGTCATGATTTTCATGGAATATAGACATTCTAACGAGAGGATTTTAGCTATGGATTAGTGCTTTTACACATTACTTCGTCGAAGTTCATTTGTGTTGTTCTTGAACCACTAGTATAATAGAAATTAGTCAGCACGTAAAGTTTTGAACTTGTCTTGACTGGATTCTGTACTTTTTCAGTTCGTAATTGTCTCTCTATCTGGCTGGGGTATACTCATCTATAGCGGTTACAAGTTTTTCTCTGGAGGCAAGAAGGAAGAGGTACTTCGGATTTCTTTCACCCATTAGTTTCCAGTAAAATTGATTTCATCCATTATATAGTGATTTGTTGTGGTTGGGTACCGGCCTAGGCGTTAGACATGCAAGGCAACTTTTTTGTGTTACTTGAGTGAGCGCTGTTTTCCATTGTTTACAGTGGCTCCTGGTCATTTTTTTGGTGCAATCAATCAGATATGCATTTGTATAGATTTTGTTAACTGTGATGCCAAAAACATAATTTGAGCACTGACGTTGCATCTCCCACTTCATGCTCTTACAATAAATGGTTGTCCTACATTTGCCTCTTCATCGTATTTTTCTTCCTTGTACGCTTTTGGCTGTAGAATAGAGATGGCTTGGTATTGAGTTGTTAGTGGTTCGCTTCCAAGAAAATTTGCAAAATAATCATCAGATGATATTGAACCATGGGCAACAGGCTTGTTTGCAATCTTCAAGTTGTTCACATATGGCCACTTGATCAAATTGTCAACCGGTGTTGCTTTGCTCCTAATGCCCCACATAGAGCTATCAATCAAATCGGGTTAGGTGAATTTAGGTTGGGTTAGGTTAGTATAGAGTGCTCTATTAAGTGGTCAAGCATCCATTACATTGTGCCTTTTTATTTTTAAATGTGTTCGACTTTGTTGGCTGGGACTGTCATAGTAATTCTAGCATCAGGGAGGAGAAAGAAAAAATTGGTTTGAACTAGGTCGACATCGCTCAAAGTGGCCTAGGTATTTTAACGTTCCATTAACGAGTCACTGATGCTACTCTTGTTTATTTTGTATTGTAATTTAGCCCTTGCTGACTAATTCGTGTTTCTTTTCAGAAACTGGTGGAATCATCGCACTGAGGTTTGGAGCATTAGATATTCCCAGAACTTCTTCGAAATAATGAGTTTTCTTGGATATAACGTGTTGTCATATTTCATTTTCTTTGTCAGCAAATGATTTCTGATCAATCTGTGGAGATTGGTACATTGAAAACAAATCGAGGTTAATGGCTTTGTTGGGAGTTTATGTCCCCTTTCGATTGTGTTCTATTTGTAGTCACTTTTATGATTCGATGCAGGACCGTTCCATGTTTCAATAATATACTGCCTTCCTCCTTCCTAGTTCGATTTTTCTTCGGCTTATCTTTAAAGACCAGTTTATCATGCTCTTGAGGAGTAATCCAGTCTTAACTTATTCTTCATAGTTTGTATTTACCGTTTCGTCGATTTTGCCTAAGATAGTATGATATTCAGGTCAAGTTATACATCTATATGGCATGGATAAAAACTGTCGAGTCATTCGTTAAAATGTTCGGAACAGTCATTGTTTTTTCGATCTGCAAGAGTGAGGGTACTCGTTGGATCCTCCAATCACATTCATTCATCGTACATCGTGCGGTCAATTACATTCATTCATTGTACATCGTGCGATCAATTTTTGTCAAGTACTGTTTATATTCAATTTTAAATAAAAAAATTTACAATAATTTCTGACAGCACGATGTACGATGAACAGATATGATTGGAGGATCCGGTGAGGATCCTCCTGGGTTCTGCAATTCGTTTACTTGGCATTTCTTGACCAACCGTTACACTTGATTGTATTAGGGATGATTATTGCTAAATACAGCAGCTCTCGATTAAGTTAAAACACGCTAAACAAAAGTAACTAGTAAATCAGACTTGCAAAAACAGATACCTAACACTTTTTGCAGAGAAGTCTTGACAACTTGTTAAATCCGCTAAAACTCAGACTCGTCGATTTCCTCCCTGTACTCTTCTTTGTCTTCTTCCAAAGTGGAACCAGATTCGTCAAAGATATTGTCATCGGTCACGTCTGTTTCTTGTTCCTCCGCATCCGCAACTTCCAAATCTGAGTCCTGTGGATCGTCAGTGTTCATTTCTTCAAAACTATCTTCCAGTTTCTTGGTATCCTTGCTGTTCAGGTTCTGTTGTTGGATGTTTCTGGCTTCGTGCTCTTCCAACTCTCCAACTTCAACTTTCTGTTTTCTACATTATGTGTTACACTGTCGAATTTACCATTTGCTTTGCTTGTGTTGACGTGGGCAAGTTTGTTCTTCAGCTCTTCGGTGTTTTCAGAGTTTTGAAGCTCCAAACCTTTGACATCTGACGAATTAATGAGGTGATCCCCTATTAGTCTCCCGTTTGAACCTGCTTCATCTTCTCTTCCCATTAACCCAACCTGATCATCTTTGAAGAATCTTCTGCTTCTCACCCTTCCCACTCCTTCGTTCTCAAGATTTCCCCTATTCTCCAGTCTCCTGTTTCTAGCCACTAATCTCCCTTTCTTCCGTCTGTCGCCACCTTTAGGAGCCGCATAAAGTTTCTGCTTCTCGCCTAGTTCAGAGTTTTCAATATGTCCAACATGCCCGTTTCTTGTGATCTTATTTTCTTCACCATCATTTACTTCATGATCAACATCTTTCCCGGTTGTGTTGGTAATTGTCTCAGCCTCACTTGCAATATTAGTTTCCTTGGCACCAGTGACAAAACCACCATCTTTTCCGGTTGTGTTGGTAATCTTCTCAACTTCTTCTGTGCCACTATTCGTTTCCCTCCTATCAGTTTCTTTCTCTCCATTTCCAATTTGATCTTCTTGTCCAATGGACTTATTCCCATTTCCATGCGCACCTGAAATTGTTTCCGCAATGTCCTTGTTTCCGGGGGATTCCTGCAATCGATCACCCTCTTCTTTTTTCTCAGTGACCTCTGTTTTATCTTTTCCTGACACACTGTCATACATTGTTAAATTTACAAGTGAATTTGATGGATCATCGGTGCTCAACGATCTGACCTTAACCGGATCTTCAACCTGGTGTTTCAAATCCTCAATTTCAGCTTCCTTGCGCTTCAAGCTTTCTACCAATTCCATGGCTGGTGGATTTCCATTATTGGCATTCAGTCTCAGTCTCAGCACCTTGATTTCACTTTGCTTCTCCTCAAGCACAGCCTCCACGGTTTGTAGTTCCTCTTTAAGCGAACCAATGGTGGATTTCAGCTCCGAGATTCTCCTATCAAGCTCCATCTTCTGGGTTCTAATTGGGTATAGCTTTGCTTTAATCTCTTCGTTCTTCCTTCTCAATTCTTTGGTGTAGTCTCTCTCCTTCTGCGATATTAACCAATTAACAAAACATTACTAAATATATATAATCTAGTTAAGTCACACACTTGGTTTGTGCTGTGTTTCATGATTCGACAACTTGTTTGTGTAAATGCATTCGTGTGCTCATTGGGAAGAGATTCATGGACTTTAGTCTTCTACGTAATTTTTTTTTGCTTCAAAAACAAGTGATATTAGGGGAGGGGAAGATTCAAACTCGTAACCTTAAGTGCACGAAAAAGAATTGAGCTACAAGCCTCTTGCAATCATCTACATAATTAGATTAGTCTGCACTTTGAAATTCCACACTATTAAATGACTTTTGGATGACTTGTAATTCAAACGAGTAACAATTCTTGAAATCCCCATTACATCTGCTTCAAATTTTAAGACTCCTATTCATTAGTTTAAGGGTTTTAATCATGGGTAGAAGCAATAGGTCATTGAATAAAAGAATAAACAATCATAAATTTAATCATCGCACTTTGTCTTCTTCCTTCAACGGCAACCAAGAAATTAAGAAAAATGAATCCCTAATAAAATAATGGACAATTAGCTGGAGTGATCATTTTTTGACATTTGATTGTAGATTGATATTTTTTTTAATGTATATTCACATATTAATAATATATCGACAACATAACAATGATATAACGATACCTGATCATTTCTACAACTAATGTCAACAGCTAATGTCAAAAAGTGATCATTTCTACTAATTGTCCTAAAATAATTAGTAACTGATTGAATAAGTAACGTCACAAGCACATAACATGTGAGTTTGGTCAAATTAAAGGGTCGGTAAACGCTTATATTTGGTAAAAAATGTTAAAATTCTTATAAGTTTAAGAAAACACTTCAAATATTTTCTGAAAGAAGCACTTTTATGTGCTTCAAGTACTTTCGTTAGGAAGTGCTTCAAGTACTTTCGTTAGGAAGTGCTTCAAGTACTTTCGTTAGGAAGCGCTTCAAGTAAGGTGGTTTTTAAAGACGCATTTCCAAACATAACCTATAACTCGGTCATCAATCTTTTTCCTGGGGTTCAAATGCTTAATTTTCAATGGCTTCTGGTTCTGCATATTGATATTGAAACAACAAAACAAATGCATGCAAATTGAAAGCTCAAAACGACTCTCAATTCACCACAAAAACCGTTTTCGATTATCAGAAAGCGCTTTTAGTTATTTCAAAACAGATAATTATATAAAAGTGAGTTGCATGTAGTCCCTTTGTAGACACTCGGCTTCGGTGGCTGATCTAGGGATGTAAGTAAAACTGAAATAAAAAATTTTGAGTTGCATGTGAGAGAGAGAAAGAAAGATAGATCGGGAATTAGACCTGGAGGAGGTGTTGAAGGGAAAGAAGGTCGGAGTCCTTCTCTTTGAGGAGGAGGTTGAAGATGCGCCGCTCCTTGAGCTTGTGGAGAAGCAACACTCCGAGCAGCGCTGCCCCGAATGCCAACACCAACATCAATCCATATGACTTTCCATTCCCTCTGTTGCCGCCGCTGCCGCTGCCACCACTTCCATTCCCCTTGCTGTGAATGTTATAAGATCCCATTCCCATCACCCTCAACGGAATATCTCTCTCACTCTTCTCCCTCTCTAATTAAGTAAGAGGCTGGTCAGAGTGTTTGAATGCATGCTTTGGTTGCTTGTCATCTGAAATGGACCCTCCAACTAATCTAATACAACTCTCTTTTTCTCTCTCATATAACTCACAGAGAGGAGAGAGGAGAGAGAGGGAGAGCGGAGTTAACAAGGACGAAGTGGGAGTGAGGAATCATGGGAACTGTGCTCAGGGTACTGATATTCCGGAAACTCTACGCTTCTTTTTTTTTTGGCTTATTTTATTTTATTTATTTATTTGAGATTTTCCATGTTTCCGTTTCTAAATTAGCTGTCCTTTCGTCTTGCAAGATTATATGCTCGTATGAAAAATATTTTTATATGATTAAAAGTATTTTTTTTTAAGAAGGATAATTGGTTGTAAGTTATAGTTATCCATCTTTTTTAGAAGGCTGAAATGCCTAACAAGTTTGACTTCCACACCAGCAGCAGGTTTCAAATCTGAAACCTTCAGTTTTCAGTTTTAAGAAAGTCTTGTAATCCTTCATTTATCATCGAACCACCAGCATGTGGTTAACTAAAAGCGTTTTTAAATAAAGTACTTTTGGAATCAATTTTTACATAAGCATTTTAAGTGCTTTTAAAACTTAAAAAATATTTAAAAAAAAAAAAAACTCTTTCGATTATTTAAACGCATTATCCAAACAAGTCACACTATGTCCATATGTAAATGGAAATTGTTTTGATCCAAAATTATGGGGATTGCCATACTTTTTTCCCACAAAAAATTGATTACTGAAAAATAATTTATGCAACAAAAAAAAAAAAAAATACAAAATATTATGACAGATAAAAAACCACGCCAATTATTTTTGTCAATAAAGAATCCCAAATTATTGAATGTAAATTGTAAGGTTACAATTTTACTGGAAGTCCCGATCACCTTGGATTCCAAATTGGGCGGCCCACCACCTTCCAAAACCCGATCCAAATTCACAACCCGCCACAACGCCACAACCGCCAAATCCATTCATCCGCGTGCAGCTCTTTGCAGTGTCGACGGACGCTTCCGGGGCCAACACACAGAGGTAACTACTTTACCGTACAAAGTTTCTACCTTTTTCTGTATTCCCTCCGAAATTGCCTCCCATGGCGGATGACATATTCGGCGAAGATTTTCTGAATTTGGAAGCGACCCACCAAAAGGAAGGTTTCGAGGAAGGCTACAGAGACGGCTTGGTCGCCGGAAAGGAGGAGGCGAAGCCGACGGGTGTCAAAACCGGGTTCGAGGTGGGCGAGGAGCTCGGGTTCTACAGGGGATGCGTGGATGTTTGGAACTCCGCGATCCGGGTCGACCCAACGCGGTTCACGCACCGGGTACAGAAGGCGGTAAGGCAGATGGAGGAGCTGGTTGAGAAGTACCCGATCATGGAACCGGAGGACGAGAGCGTCGGGGATGTGATGGAGGCTCTGAGGTTGAAGTTCAGGGCGGTTTGTGCTTCGTTGGGTGTGAAATTGGAGTATAAGGGGTACCCAAAAGGTGCTTCTGAGGCTACGGAGACGTCGTTTTGAGAGGGTTGTCGTCGTTTTGGTGGAATTAGGGTTAAAGGTGGAAACTTTGGTTATGGGGGAGTGTTAGTGTTCTTGATATGTATTGAAATTGCTTTTGGTTCTGGTGTGTGACTACTGACTAGTCTAGTCTAAATTAGAATACAATTGTACAGTTTTTTCGCCTTTTCGATTTGTTAGTCATTTTGTTTGTGGCAATGTTATGAATTCTGTTGTGTTCCACTTGTTTTGCAAGAAATCTTTGAAAATTTTATCAGCAGAGCATGGTTTATTTCGAATTTCGGTTTTGTTGAGATGCTTTTATCATCAGCCACTAGTAGCTAGGTGAACTTGTGGCTAAGGTTAGAGGAGATTGTGATCAGACGAGAACAATGGCCACATTGTTTTTTGGTGGTGTCTTTTTCGTTATCGTAATCTGTAGGGTTTTTCTGCAGTTGGTGATGAGCAGGAGGGAGAGAAAATGTTGAAGTCGATGCTTGGTTGCTGCAAGGTTTACATATCCGAAAGCAGAAACAGGGCAGCGCTGGAATCAATCGAACGGGCTGCTAAGCTTTTCTTGGAAGCACCGATTGTGAATAAGTTCGAGGATGAAACGTACAACAGAGTTGGTTACACACTTGTCTCTAAGTTGGCTCCAAAGCCGTCTGTCGATCCTTGTCCTTTGAAGATGGCAGTGCTTGCCATGGTCAAGGCTGCTTTCGAAACAATTGATCTCGAGTCACATTGTGGAAGTCATCCGCGGCTAGGAGTTGTGGATCATATATGCTTTCATCCCCTTCTCGGTGCTTCTTTGGAGCAAGTGGCTGGTGTTGCAAACTCTTTGGCTGCAGAAGTTGGCTCTAGTCTTCAAGGTTTGCTTTTATTCTCTTCTTTTCTTAAGGTTAATGCCCGTAAGTTGCTATATACAAATTATGTGATAATTTAGAAACAGTCGAATTTGAACAATATGCGACAGTTTACCTAATATATGAATTGCTAATATCTTAAATGTGGCCTGCAGTCCCTACTTTTCTCTATGGAGCTGCCCATGAAGAGGGAAGAACGCTTGATTCAGTCAGAAGAGAGTTAGGTTACTTCAAGCCGAATTCTAGTGGAGAGCAATGGGTTGGGGGACCGAAATCAGATTACTTGGCGCTGAAGCCGGACAAGGGTCCCCCTCAAGTGACTCAAGGAAGGGGTGTCATTGTGATTGGAGCAACCCGGTGGGTTGATAACTATAATGTCCCGGTCATCTCTACTGATATTGCTGCTGTTCGTAGAATTGCAAAACAAGTGAGTGGCAGGGGAGGCGGACTTGCTTCGGTCCAAGCCATGGCACTTGCGCACGGTGAATCCATCATCGAAGTCGCTTGCAATTTGTTGGAACCAGAGAAGGTGGGAGGAGATAAGGTTCAACTTGAAGTTGAGAGGCTTGCAAGGGAAGAGGGTATGAGAGTTGGGAAAGGCTACTTCACTGATTTTTCTCAGGAAAGATTAATTGAAAGTTACTTGAAGTCGGATTTCAGTACAAACAAAATGTGTTTCTAGATTGTAAAAGCACTTTTAATGTGCACTAGGACACATATTACTCCTAATAAAAGTGCTTCTAGCATTTTTTTTTTTTTTTTTTTTTTTGTCTAGAAGCACTCTTAAACAAGCTCCTAGTCACTGTCAATTACTTACATCCCGTGATGAGACTTATAACTTGTTTGGTTCAAGTTTCCCCATCCATCGTTGTCAACACAACATCCAAACGTTGGTTACTTATTATTTATTTTTCAATTAACGTGAAACTTTGTCATTGTTCTTGGTGTGTGGATAGAATCTATGTATTTTATTTCTTATTCTTATATATATATTTTTTACAATATAATTATGGAAGTTGTATTTGGTGCTTAATGATTTAGTACATCATCCGACAAAGCATGGCAATTATGCATATCCGTATATTTAATTCGGTGCACATATCCTTCATCTCTTAGTACATGATAACATTCTGAATGGTAGTTGAAATTTTGTGAAAGAATTGTATCTTTTTATTTTATTATATATATATATATATATATATATAAAGGAATCAACTAGTAATAGAGCCATGACAATCTACTATTTTGGAGGTCGCTTCAATTAAAATTCGGGACCAATTGTAGGAAATGCAGAATTAAAATTCACTCCAACTACTGGGATACCCGCGATAGTTGAATTGTTGGTTTTATATAGTTCGGTTTCGATGCCATAAATTAAGTGGAAAAGGCTCGGCTTTTATAGAACAGTCCAGAGATGATAGGTCATCAAGTCAAGTTTGGAGGAAGTTTTCTGTATCCCTACTTGTATTCAATTATATGTTTATTTTCCAAGTGAATAATCAAGTCATAAGAAAGAGAGACGTGCAATTCTATAGAATTAGTAAAACTTAAAGAATAGAAATTTTGCTTTGAAATTGTTAAAAGCGCCCGATCTTCGAGTATTCACTGCAATACGAATCGCACACAACAAATTGATATACTAAAAATCTCTGATAAAAAGATTTATATGTAATCTAATGTAGAAAGTAGTTTATATAGTCCGTTTTAGAGATTAACAGTGTACTAATTCACATATTCCCAACCACTAGGCTGTGGGGGTTAATAATTTGTAGGATAATGTTAATAGTTGCGCCGTGGGGGTTAGGTTTTCACGTTTACCTAACCCTAGGCTGTTTTAGCCCCACCTCCAAAACTGCTTTTGAGGACCTTTCAATTAAAGGGAAAGAAAAAAAAAAAAATACAAGGTACCTTATCAGAACCTTATTTCTGGAGTTGTTTCCAGAAAAATGCAGATTTAAACTTATTCCAAGTTAAATAGAAAAGCGTGCTATATCATCTCTATCTAACTTTCGAATCTCCCTTCCAGCGATTTAAAGACGACAAATTATAACAAAAAAAAATGCTTTTACATTCTGTAATTTTAGCGTGCTATATTTAGGAATGGAGGCTAAATATAAGAATATCTTTAGAGATAGCTTGAAAAAAGCAGCTTTTGTGCTAAGCTACTTATAATCACATTCACTCATTTGGTTTGTTAATTTATTAGATATTGAGAATGGACTTGTCAAATTGTGGGGACATACGGGGATACGGATGCCGCGTCAATGCTGACTCGTCAACTTAGCTTTTATATAAAAGCACTTCTCAGTCTATCAGATCTAAAGAAGCAGAAAATAATTTTCAGCTGCAAAGACTAAACACTGGAGAGAGAAGAAAATGGATTTCAGCCAAGGTTGCAAGGTAATAACTCCTTCTTCTTCTTCTTGAGTGTAGATTCTTCGGCTTTCCCCGCCTTGCATGCATCGCCTCTTTCTGTATCTCTCGTTATAAGTCACGTGGTCACGTTACTTAATCACTGTGATCATGTAACGTGTTCTTTGACAAGAGATTTGTAAGTTTTTCCGGTTGTATGCAAGATTATCTCTAATTTCTCGCCGATTATATGTGTGATTTGTTAATCTGTAGGAACAAGAACCATACATCGAAAATCATTTATGTTAGCTTTATTTGTAATGAACTACAAACAAATTATATTTCTTACAAAAGAAAACTTATGGCAATTTCTTCAATACTACTACTACGAATGAAAGATTGAGATTACAAATAGAAGACCTAAACAATTGTTAAAATCAAATTTAACGACTTAAACACTCATAACTATGAATAATGAGCAACATTGATGTCACACTCAAAACCATGAGCTGTTAATCGAAGCTTTCTGTGGGCTAATACCTGCTGGGAAGGAGAAACCAGGATCAACCAGAAGAAACCGTATTAAATTATTAATAATTAATAAACAATAATAGCCATACACTTGTCAGTATCCTAGTGGAAGTTCATGACATGATGTGATTCGCGTGAAGACGATCTTCTTACTTAATGTTTCTTAACTTTAAATTATCAAGTGATTAAGACCATTTTAATTTCTAGATAATGTTCCGATATATTACTTGACATAAAAGTCCACTGCATTATGCAGACGTGACTCGAATAACATGTCCGTTTCTTTGCATTTGAGTTCGAATTTCTTTTCGATAAGTTAGAGTAGTTTAAAACATTGTTTTACGTACGTTTTCATTTTGTCTCACTAAAACTCGTGAATGAGATGTTATTGACACTAGGACAAGAAGAAGAAAACCATAGACCAGTCCATGCTACTCTGCTGCAAGCTTTTCATATCCGAATCACGAAACCTCGCTGCCCTCAACGCCATTGAGCGTGCCGCTAGGCTCGACCCGGAGTCAGTCATAGTTAACAAATTTGAAGACCGAGCATACAATAGGGCCCGGTACACTATTGTGTCATATGTCGTGCATGATAGCACAGGAAGTGCCATATACAGCCCCTTGCAGCAAACTGTCATGGCCATGACTGAGGCAGCCTTTGGAGCCATCAACCTTGAGCAGCACTCCGGCGCTCACCCTCGGTTGGGGGTTGTCGATGACATTGTCTTCCACCCGTTGGCTCGGGCATCTCTGGATGAAGCTGCTTGGCTTGCGAAGGCAGTGGCCGTGGATATTGGTAATAGATTCCAAGGTTAGTCCTAAGGTTTTGAACACCATTTTTATGCTGAGTTTGAATCTTTCTGCCCGTAATTTAGATTAATTTAGCGTAGATTATAGCACAAAAAAAAAAAAAAAAAAAAAAAAAAAAATTTAAAACATAAAAAGCTAATCTTTTTAACTTGTACTGCAGTTCCAGTGTATTTGTATGATGCAGCACACCCTACAGGGAAGGCCCTAGACACGATCAGGCGTGAGCTGGGCTACTACAGGCCCAATTTTATGCCAGACGTTCTCCAAGAAAAGCCCGACGAAGGCCCAACTAGCGTATCTCCAGCAAGAGGCATCACAATGATCGGGGCACGTCAGTGGGTTGCCTTGTACAACATTCCCATAATGTCAACGGATGTCGCGGCCACTAAACGGATTGCACGGATGGTGAGTGCCCGAGGGGGCGGACTCCCAACCGTGCAAACACTAGGATTGCAGGGTGAGGACTGGACGGAGATAGCTTGCATGCTCTTAGATCCCAACCAAGTCGGAGCAGACCGCGTCCAGAACTACGTCGAGATGCTTGCAGCACAAGAAGGGTTGGATGTGGAGAAGGGGTACTTCACTGATTACTCACCAGATATGATTATTGAAAAATACATGAAACTGATTTCATCTGCAGAACAATGATGGCAAGTGGATATTGTGAACTTGGATCTTCTATTTATATTTCTAAAGGAAATTCAATGTCTTTTTACATCAGCGCTTGTAAATCTATGGATGCATTAATCTACATTTCGGTTTTTTTCCAACTCTTACCTCTGCTCTGTCATGTACATTGCTTTTTTTGAAAATCTTCGGACAACAGAGTATGAAGCAGCACTTGGAACCTCTCCGAACCAGGACCTGGCTTAAACACTGAATCGTTACCACGCACGGAGCATGGGTCAGCCCCGCCTTCAGGGCTGCCTATGCACCACCCCCCAGGTGCAAACCGGTTTGTGCGACCTAGAAGCTCTTTATCAATTTTGTCCAACACTGGGTCATCCTTTGCAAACTTTCGAGCAAAGGGAGCGTTGCTCTTCACCATTTTGTCAAAGTCCTTCATTGACAAAGAGATGGGATGCTGCTTAGGAGGGCTGTCCCAAGCAATGTAGTGGAGATCGTGACTTATCGCAGTGTGGCGATATTCCTCATTGTCGCAAATAATAGTATGAAAATAACCTTCCGGAGAAGAAACAAAATTTGTGTAGTACATAAGCATTGTACGTGGGAGGTTATCCCATCCCCATATACAATACTCGAGAAATGATCGCGTTAGCATTACCCACGCAGAACCTGCACACAAAGAAAATTGCAAAATGAGAGAAACTATTTATTTAAACAGAGATTGATTGCTAATTGCAACATGAAGATTGAAGTCATAAAGAATATTTCTAATCAGCAAAGCAAATCACATCTTGCAGAAGAAACGGAATTTGACATGGAAAATTTTCATCTTTGTTCTATTTCCCCCCTTTGTCGGGGCTGAAGGAGGCGGAAAGTTTTGGTGGAACATTCGACAGAAATATATAGTCTTAGCTGATCCTTTTAGATTAGCTTTGTAGTTGAAATATGTATATTAGTTTGATTTGCATGTGATTTCTTTTCACAGCAAATTAGACTAGAATCACCTTCACTCCGGGTTACTGTCCAATCCAATCTATGATCTATCAGTGTGAATCTGGTGTAACTTTAGCCCCAAGTATAATGATTAAAACTCCCTTGGCCGGATTTAAACGAGCGGGGAAAATAAGCATTTCCATTCTAACACTAATAAGTTTGGAAATATGTTTATGATATGTAATGTTACATAAATATTCAATAAAAACTTCATATAAATGAAAATGGGCTGACAGTTATCCAGGGTGCTCTATACAGTGTGCATATATAAAAGGTGCTCTCTCTCTCTCTCTTTCTCTGTATGTATGTATATATAATTCTAAATACCTGTGAACAACTTGAATGATGTAGGAAGTGATCGGCGCTGAGTAGTCGATGCAAGGTCAGATTTTTTTGATAAGTACAGGCCTGGATCGATTATGATAGGTTTTGCTCTTTGGTTCCTGCAAAAGAAGGCATTATAGCATAACCATGATTACGTAATGGTTAACTGCAAAAATGAAATACTCTCTTGCTAGGCTATACTTACAGTTTCCATCCAGTGAGCTGCATATGTTCAATAAAGTTGATGTTTCTGGAAATATTGGAGAAAGCATAAAGCAAATCTGCACCATTAGGAAACCAATCAAGTAACATAGAGTAGACTGTATCACCGGCACAAAGCTAAATAACAAATGTTCTGGGTGCAGCTTAATTAAACAGCACCATGAGATTGCAGTGGTAAACCAGCAGGACGGAGCAGTTTTTACTCCTAGGACCAGAAAAACTCCCATAAATGAAAGGTAGCATAGATAGGCATCAGAACTGAATGTCCCAAACTAATATCTTCGAAAAAATATGGTACACTGTACACATTTGATAACTGCCTTAAAGGACTCTAGAACATAGGATCTTAAAGGACTATTTCATAGACAAACAGTCAATGAGGACAGACTTCATCAGGTATTCGAAGAAAAATGTCAATTCATGGGGTACCAATGGAGCATTGTGTATTAGCAGGCAAAACTTAGTTATATACATAGGGTTCATTAGCAAGCAATAATTATTATCAACAACTGCGACATGGTAAGAGATACAGAATATATTGAATCAGCAGCAAGCCACTCACTCTGCTACCACACTAAGAGGGTTGAAAATTTTGTCTTTCGAAATTCCCAACCCATCAATCTCAACAATAAACTCACTATAACCCATTACCAAATACAGAATCCAGCTTTCCCTTCTGAGAAAGTCCGTCATAATTAAAAGTAATGCAGCTACACAAATCCACACTGCGACAATTATTATTACTTCACAATTCGGGCGAAAAAACAAAGTTCTTAAAATGAAGAATGTGGCCAGCAACGTATTACCAGGCCATATAGAAGAAAAGAAACTCAAACACAAGCAATGGAATTGCTATCCAAACCATTACTCAATGCACAAAATATGTATCAAATACCTCTAACTATCGAGGCAGGAAACATTATGCAATCATACTACAACATCGATCACGATTCATGATCAACAAAAGTAACAACGAGCAAAGAGAAAAGTCTGATACTAACCATCTTGTGTCATGAGAGGATAATCTGATGCACTGAGGTTTATAAACCAGTCCCACTCTGAGCTCTCCTTTAATAGAATGGAAATGGCTTGCAGAGTACAAGCAATCATCGTAGGGCCCTTATAAGTCACCAAATTAGATTGAGACATAACACGCACATTCTCCACTTCACGAAAAGTAAGATCAGCCTTCACTAAACTTGCCAATTCCAACCTTTCACGAGGCGGAGCCTCAAGATCCAAATGCAGGATATATTGATTTCTTGGATGATACACCGCGCTTAAAGTCCTCATCATCCTATGACTATCACCCTTTGTACCCGATATAAGATACGCTAAACTAGGTGCCCCACTTTTGGAACCCCCATTGGTGTCCAATGATCTTTTCAAATCAGATTCAACGAAATACCCAGTTGAGTCATCTGATTTCGAGAAGGGAATAATGTCGAATGATAACTTCTCTCCAGCGTGTGGAGCGGTAAAGATCCCGGAAATG
Organism: Pyrus communis; assembly: GCF_041283825.1. Taxonomy (NCBI): domain Eukaryota; kingdom Viridiplantae; phylum Streptophyta; class Magnoliopsida; order Rosales; family Rosaceae; genus Pyrus; species Pyrus communis. The sequence continues at coordinate 5,148,433 of NC_142573.1, read as the reverse complement.
GCAGAGAAAAAGAGGGTAATGAATATGATAAAGCTAGCAATGAATGGAATAGCCCAAATCCTATCACCAATCACCCTTCCTGAGTGATGATTTACATACTTCCTCATACTCGTTTACGGGTTCCTATCCAACAAAATTTCGGCTAAGAACCCTAAAACTCTATCAGCTCACAAACCCAGAAAGGTTTATCAAATTCAAAGCAAAACCGACATATTCTGAAGATTCTAGAGCTAAAGAGGAGCAAAGAGGTTCGGTTACCGAACCCAAAAACGCCACTTTAATGAGCAAATGAATAACATGTAAGCTGGGGGTTAACAATTTTCAGCAATAAAAACATGGGTTCCGATCAAAATTGCATAAATTACAGAACTTTTTGGCATTGAGGAGCTACGATGGCCAAAAGGGCATGTGAAAAAATGTATACTTCTTATATTCAGAGAGCAAATAGATGCTTACAGTGATACGTTGGCACCGAGGAGTAACGTCAAAACGAATTTAAATCCATGGGAGTTAGTTCAGACTTCCATGAATGGAAAACGTCTCCTTCGCTTAACTAACCCAGATCTAACTTACCCAAAATTGAAGACAAAACCAAAGTTCTAAGCATAGAAGCTTCAAGCAATGAAGTTTGGCAGAGAGAGAAAGTGAGAGATAGAGAGAGGGAAATGCTTACTCAGGTAGAGAGGTCCCACAAAAGATTCAGAAACAAGAGAAAGCTTGGGACTGAGAAATCAAAAGGCTCAAGTGATGAATTTTGGCAGCTTTCTGATAAAATTAGGGTAGAGAGAGAGGGGAAATAATGGGTGATTAAGTATGAATACTTTGCTTTAACTGTGGGCAAAAGCAGAGTTTAATTAATCAAAATTAATAACTGTTTATAGTAAATTAGTATATTGTCTATAGGAAAATGAATGTACAAGCTACAAGTGATGACACCAGAGATGTACCCCCACCACCATTACTTTAAAAGAAACTAATGAAAATGGTTTGAAAACTTTGAGTTTTAATGATAAGGATAAAATAAAGGGTAAAATAAATAGTACCAAGATTGACTTTTTAGTATAAAAATATGGTTTTTCGTTAAATTGAACAGTACGTGAACTTTTCATTAAAACTCCCTTACTTTAATCCCTATTGAAAAACGTTATACATTATTGTAATTATTGTTCACGTAGTTTTTTATTTTGAGGAATTATGACATTATACCTTTACATACAGGGTAGATGAGTTCAAATCTTCTGCATTTATTTTATGTGTGGTATTTCTGTGATTTTTATTATTTATTGATCCGTGTTAAGTTTATGAACACGAGAATTAAGAAGAATTAAATTTATACACATGTATAAATGAATAATAAGTGTCACAAAAAAAATCACATTCAAAATGAGAGCGGAAAATTTAAATAATAATTATAATAATAAAGTGCAAATGATTTGAGCTCCGTGTGAATAAGCTATGACCCCATACTTAATTGAAATGAAAAGTTAGGTAAGATTTTGAGGAAAAGGATCTCGTAGGATTTTTTTTTCTGGAGATCTTAGGGATTTATTGATTACGACCGTTCATCGTACATCGTACGATCAATTTTTGTTAGATATTATTTATATATTTAATTTTAAATTTTAAAATGATTTTTAACCGCACGATATACAATAATCAACCTCGATCACAAAATCCTTAAGATACCCAAGAAAAGAATCCGGCAAAAATCCTTGTACATATTACCATAGATCACCGCCGGATCCTTTTCCAGATTACTATAGATCACCTTAACTATATGAAATGATTATGTCGTAAATAAAATCTATATATTGTAAGGTGTGACTCACATATATGATACATCTTGTAGTGAGGATCCTTGATATCCACAACCAAAAATAAAAAATTGAAGTCTCTATTTTTGTTCTGGTTATACATTAATATTTACATTCTGCTTCGTAATTAAAGAATGCTTCTAATAAAATGATTATTCAAAAATATCATATTTCAAACGTCTTTCAATTAGAAATAAAAATACCACTTGGTATACGGAAATTGTGATTATTAATTTAATTAAAACCCCTCATCGAAAAATAAGAGAACATATATATACTTTGCATATATGCTTAAGCATATTACTATTCCTAAGCATAACCTAGTAACTTGAACTTGTAACTAAGTAGGTCATGAACATAATTTGTGGTCTTAGTTTGTTCAATTTGGGTGAAGTCAAGTCACACAAAGCACTCTCGTAAACCCTCAAAACTTTTGTTGCTCCACCCCCCACCCGCCCCACCCGCAGGGGTGAAAACCCATCACTATCTTGGTCGTACCATAATAAAAAAGTGTGTCATTAATTGTTTAAGAGGAAATGAAACAAAGGATACAGTAAAGGAAAGATTTGATAAGGTATTTCAACTTCTGTGAAAGTATATATGTTTGGATTGGCGAAGAAAATGAAACAAAAGATACAATAAAGAAAAGATTTGATAAAGTACTTCAACTCCCATGAAAGTATATATGTTTGGAACAACGGAGAAAATTAAGCTCGGCATTTAGACTACAAAAGCTCATTATTTCACTAATACCTACATTCCCAAAAGTCATCTGCCACTTCCTTTGTATGAAAGGATTTCACTGTACACAAATTAAACAATGATCAAGTTTTTCAAAACACTAATAGTCGACAATCAATTTTGTTCAGTCATAAATTTTTGGGAGGACGAAGATGCATGATTCAAAAGCAGCTTGATTCCGCGTTAGTTCGCTTGTAACGATTCGTCTTTCAGCAACTTACGGCTAAGTACATTTAGCAATGCTCTCGAATATTGACGAGAAGCCATTTTCCAGTCCATGCCAGTTTTCATCATTGCTTTAAACTCTTCAAAACCTATTCGCCCATCCTTTTAAAACACACATCAAAATCGTTAAAATATGTAAGTCTGCAAGTACACTACTACGGGACCAACTTAACTCTTCATTTTCTGGACATCGTTCGTACTGTGTTCACAGACTGCTACGAACTTAATCTTAAACTCTAAAACTTGTGTTAGTAATATCAACGAGCAGAAAACTTAAGTTGGTACCAATAGTATAAATCAGAAAGCATATTAAGTTGGTAGATTTGTAAGAATTCAAATGGTATACTTGAAAATTAATTACCTTGTCCAAGTCAACATCGAATATGATGTCTTGGATAACCTGCTCGTTATCTGGACCAAGTTTGTCATCCAGCAATGCTTCTCTCAACTCATCGAACTCAATATATCCGCTGTTATTCTTGTCGAAATAGCCAAAAGCTTGATGGAGAAATTCATCGCTGTCTATCTTTTTTAAGTGAACAGACACCATAACGAATTCATCGCAGCTCAGTGTGCCATTTCCATCAGCATCCGCCTTTTAAATATGTACAGAGGGATTGTTAGATATGGTAGAATGTGAAAATGAAAAGAGATTTAAAAAAAAATTAAAAAAACAAAAAGGCGTCATGCAAAATAAACTCACAGCATCCAACAACATCTGCACATCAGGATCAGCGACATTGTGTCCGATCTTCACAAGACCATCTCGAAGTTCTTCAAAAGTCAAGGTTCCATTGTTGTCAATGTCCATCATTTCGAATATCTGTCTGATTCCATCTATTTGATCCTCTGGCAAGTTATCCGCCACCACCTGATGTTATGAATAATTCAACAGTTAACAAGGCTTGTGAAAGCATCAAAGAACCACCTTTAACAATTAGTGAAAGAACAGAGATTTGGGAAATTGCATACTCTAAGAACTTTCTTCTTGAACTTATTCATTAACGAGAACTGCTTGATCCTTAATGTGACATTTTCTCCCAGAGGAACATTAGGAACTTGATTCGCGTTTCGTATCCACGGATGATCTTCATATAAAATGATAGGGAATGGTTAGTACAATTTTTATGTACTCCACTTCAGAACAACTACTGCATTTTCAAAGACATGCCAAGTGAAAGAAACACAGCCATTGTATACGATATTTTTTGCTCAAGCATCTGTAAAAATATACGTACCTAGGACTTCTTCAACTTTGAGCCTGTTGCAAGGATTTGGATCAAGCATGCTCCTCACTAGTTCTTTTGCTTCCTCCGAAACGTTTTTCCACGTCTCCCTCTCAAAATCTATTGTACCCCGAACAATAGCCTGTGCAATTCCTTCCTCAGTTTCTGGACTAGGTATAAACCAAACATTAGAAAGCATTCTGGGAAACAATATCTTCACTCATTTTTTGCAAATCATATGCACTGAAGTTAACCAGATTCTTGAGAATTGAAGAAAAAAATTAAATTCAACCACAACCCAAATTTAAAACGAATTTACCTGCCCAAAATGGAGGCACTCCACAAAGTAGGATGTATAGGATAACCCCTGCGCTCCAAACATCAACTTCTGGCCCATAATTACGCCGTAGCACCTCCGGAGCCATGTAATATGGACTTCCAACAATTTCGTTGAATCTCTGACCTACCAAAATATTGGCAAGATTCGAAATCAACAACATTCGAAAAAGCAATCAGAAGGAGAGGTCATGTTTTGGAAGATACCTGGTTCGAAAAATATAGAGAGGCCAAAATCAATTGCCTTCAATTCTGCATTTTCACTACTATCTGCAAAAAGGAAATTCTCTGGTTTCAGGTCCCTATGTATCACTCCATGCTTGTGGCATACCTGCAAAAAAATTAAAAAAAATAATCAATTAGATGAAACACCCCGACAACTTCAAGAGAACGGAACTCAAAGATATATATATTATATATATATCGATACCTGGCAAATCTCAAGTATTGTCCTGGTAACAGTGGCGGCAGCGCGCTCCGTGTAATGCCCTTTTGCCACAATCCTATCAAAGAGCTCGCCGCCTTCGCAAAGCTCCATGACAAGATAAACTGCCTCCCTATCCTCATAAGCCTCCTTGAAGCAGACAATATTCGGATGCTTAGGCAAACGGCGCATGATCTCAGCCTCCCTCCTCACATCCTCGACATCAATCTCTGTCTTCAGCTTGCTCTTCGATATGGTCTTGCACGCAAAAGCCTCCCCCGTCTCCCTGTGGACGCATCTGTAGGTGATTCCAAACTCCCCTCGCCCTAATTCATTGCCAAACTGGTACTTGCCGAAGATGTCATTACCGGCAGTCTTGTCGAGCACCCATATAATAGTGCTGTGGTGGGGAACCGGCGCAACGAACGACCTGCGCGGTGACGAATCGTGTACACTGCTTTGAGGTAAAGGTTTGATGATGTCTCTTCGTCTGTGGTGGAAACCTGCTTTCGCAGGTGTGCATACGCAGCTTCCCATGGGAATGAGGAAGGGGTAATTTGGTCAATTAAATCTGCAACATCGATCCCATGGGAAGAGAGAGAGGGAGAGAGAGGCAGAATGCTAGAAAGAGAGAGAGATTGAAGAGGGACACTAATTTTGGGAAATGTATGCGTCTGGGAATAGTTTTGAAAAACAGTTGGTTTTGGTTTTAAGGCGTCCCGCCATTTTCTTAGGGTTGTTTTGTTACTGTTACACTTGACGGCACAGCTTTACTGTCGTTAGGTATATCCCCGTCGTCAATCTGTGTCATTTGGTAGCCCTGCGAACTAACGCCGTCAACCGAAGTCAAGTGTGGTCGTTGCTTGGTATTTTGTTAATCAAAATTATTAATTTGCATAAATTAAGAAAATATAGTGTCATAACCATCAATCACTAGCTTTCTTAATTTAGATGGCATGAACACGTATAATAACAAACAGGTTGAGTTAAATAACATTATAGGGGCAGATCGTTCTATTTTCAAATTGCGAATTATCAAATCAACAGTTAAACGGTGCCGTTTGATTCTATTCAAGCTTAAAATGAACAATATATCCTCTAATTTTAGTGTGTACAAATAAGAAACTGATCGAACACGAAAGATTATCAATATTATATGCTTACTTGCAATATTTGTTATTTCTATCACACTTGTAATATTGTTATTTCTCTCACACTCCTTGGCTGCCTTTCCAAAACTCTCATGTTCCACCATATTCTCAGAATTGTAGGTTTGGCCACACAGGTTGTGTGAGGGTGAGTATTAAACTTTTCAATACCAACTAGCGTTTCATATGGGCGATGCTTCAAGTTCGAATATCCAAAAAGACGCCTAGATCGAAAGAAGTCCAACCAGAACCCCTACTGCTACCCCCCCGATTTACCGAGGTTTCCCCCGTTGTTCTGCCTCCATCAATAAAATAAAAGTGTGTACTAGACTTTTCGATGCCTTGTGAAGTTGTGGTTCTTGTGTTTAGACCATCTGACTCGATCAATTAATAAACTTGCCGGCTTGAAGTTGACATACAATTAGTCCGTTAGGCTTCCTGTTAGTTCTCTTGAAAAGTTGACTTATTTGGCATGCTGGTCTCAATTTGTTTGAATGTTTCTGCTTAAGAGCTGCATTTTGGCTTAGTTACATAAATTACATTAGGTTTTTTTTGTCAAATAAATTACATTAGGTGATTCATGTTTCATTTTCTTTTAGTTTTAGTTTGTTTCCGGTCGTTGGTGGTTCCGTCTAGTCTCAACCTTATGTCACCTAAATGTGACAGTGATCAAATAGAATGAAAAATAGCTACCAAGAGAATAGCAAATCACTAAACTCCCGAAAAAATTTAATTCCGGTTGTTGGTGGTTGCCTCGAGTCTTCACCTTGTGTAATCTAATGAGTTACAAAGTGAGCATAAGATGAGATGGAACGAACCGCGACGGCAAGCGGAGAGGGTGGAGAAGCATCCTACGTGTTGGGTGCAGCCTCCGATTCGTACAATCAAAGTCAATTGTGTTGGTGCTTGGGTTAAAGAAACTGGGAAGGGAGGATATAGTTGGGTTGCCTGTGATTTTGCAGGAATCTTTAAAGGGGCAGGTGGCTTGGGAAACATCCTCTGCGGGTCCAATTTGATGGCAGATGCCGAAGCAATACGGGATGTTATGATGGCTTGCGTGGAGCGAAATATTTTAATTTTGTGCAATTGGAAACGAACTTCAAAAGCCTTATGGAAATGCTTAATGGTGTTATTGAGGTATTATCTTTCATATACAATGTATTCAACAACAACTGAGCTCAATAGAGTTTATTTTTGCTCCTATAGTATGTAATAGGGCCGCACATCTAGTGGCTTCTTTTGTTTCTCGAACGGGTGGTATCCATATTTGGGATTGTGTTGAACCATAATGGTTTTTTAATACTCTAACTTCCGATGTGAACGTTTCTATTCGGATTTAATATCATTTCAATTTTGACAAAAAAAAAAAAAAAAAAAAAAGTTGCGCATTCAATATAGACGACATTAACAAAAAAATATATGCATTGACAATTTGGTAGCTGAACAGCATCTCAACCAATTGGTAAGAGCAATGATAATTCGAGGGCAATGGCAATAAAATTGTCCTTACTTTTACTCTAGTCAGTACTTGCTTGTGTGCAAGTCCATCAGTTTGAAAAAAGAAAGGGCAAGAACAATTATTATTCGCAAACATATTTTTTTTTTTATAATATTTTCCTTGTCTTGTCACCGCATATCCTTGTCGTCCTAGATTTCATCATCAATATAAGGCGCCCCATTTCGCCTTAGAGTTCAATTTTTAATTTTTAAAGTCCTCGTCATCCTATGACTATCACCCTTTGTACACAATATAAGGCGCCCCATTTTGGAATCCCCTTTGGTGTCCAATGATCTTTCCAAATCATACTCAACAAAATATCTAATTGAGTTATCTGATTTCCAGACGGGAATAATATCGAATGGGGAAGATCCATACAACTTTAAAAAAAAAAAATGGAACTGAATTTCCATCACCGAAAAGTTTACAACATCCCCATTCATTTACAAGTACAGGACACAAATCGTGGACCAGAATGGGTGTACATCCTGAGTCCTAATCATCAAATGTCTATGAACCAGTTTTTCTCGTGCAGTCCCCCCACTTGTACATCTCTTGAATCTCCTATGCTTTAAACTTGTAACAAAATCTAAATACTTCAACGTCATAAAGATGAGCATCAACATTAATTTCAACATCAAAATGATTAGCATCAACCCCAGCAATCAAAGAAATCTCCCCAGTCCTGACCCCCAAACCAACAGCCTTTGCGCCAAGCAAGACCGCCCTTGTCCATTTCCTTTCTCTATTCTGCCCTCAAGTAGGTAAAGTAGGCATGCGAAGGTTGCTGGTTCGGGGGTAAGGTACAGTACTAAAGGTCCTCAAACTTTCAGGCGGTTTTTCTTTTGAGCAGCTGTTTACCGTTGGATCTTGCCAATACAGCCCCTATAGTTTTCGTTACCGAGATATCATTTTTCTTTCATTGTTCCCAAGGATTTTTTGGGTAATCCACTCCCATGCTGCAAACAATCAAATCTAAACTAAACCTTGTTGCTCTTCTTTCTTTCCTCACGAGCATGAAGCACACCAGCAGCGTGCATTGCGTGATTCTACAGTGTTTTTTGCACTTGACTTAAACAAGAGTAGAATATTGTGAGATTATTAAAAGGAGAAATTAGGTTCTCATCCCTCCTTTTGCTACTCAATTGATTAAAACATTATTCCTTTTCAAATTTTGATCAAGGTCCTTAGGTATTAATAACATCATTAATTATTTCAATAATAAAATATTTTTTATTTTTAAATATATTCATTTAGTGTTAAAAATGTTACAATTAGTATATTTATATTTATGGCTAAATTTTTTTATCATAAATTTTTATTTTTAGTTTGTACCCATTTTTAATTTGCAAACCTTTTTTTTTTAATTTGTACGAATTTTCTTTTCAGTTTTAATTTGTACCCATGTATTAATTTCTTTTTGTGCCCATATTTTTTAAAGTTTTATTTGTATTTGTGCCCATGTGTTGTCACGTGACATTGTATAATTAATCAATGATAGAAAAATTACATATGGTATATTTATGTTTTATGGCTAAACTTTGTATCATATATTTATATTTTGGGAAATTTTATTTAAACCCATGTAACATATTTCTACACCCAACTTACTCTTTGCACCCATTTGATTTTTAACTAAACTATTAATATCTCTTTAAACCCTAATTTACTACCTAATATACCCCCATAAACCCAATTCAATATGTGGATTTATTTTGACACCCATTTAATTTTTAACTCTATTTTTTGCTTGTATATACTACTATCAAGAGACGTTGCTTTACTTTTTAACTCATCTTGATTTGGATTGGATTCTTTTGTTCATTCCAGGAGTTCAATGCGCTAGACTATGAGGAGAAAGTGGTTGATGGATTTTATGATGTATATGGACTTTCCCTAGATTCAGCAATTCAAGGAAAAATGCCATCTCTCACAAATCTTGAAACAAACCTTGGGAGTTCTAGAAGTCTTTTTGGTTTTTTGGGGTGCGGTCTTTGTATTAGGACTTTTAGGTAATACTATTTGCGCCAATAGCTACATTGATGCCATGATTTTGGGGTGTAGTCAGACTACACCGACAGAGAAGAAAAAAATAATAATATAAAAACAGAAGAAGTAAACGGAATCCAAGGTCCTTGCAATATCAGCAAGTTTTTTTGGTTTTTTGGGGTGCAAATGGACCGTGGGAGACCGACTGTAGCAATTTGCTGTTGCAGAAAGATAAACAAACTATGCAGGATTGATTGAAAAAAAAAAATTTAAACCAAAATAATCATCTTCTAAACTCTAAAAAATTGAAATCAAACGAACAAAAAATTCATAAATTGAGTCATACCTTGGTTGGAGGATTCAAAACTTCAAAATCACCATCTATAATAAATAAAAAAAAACTTATTTTTCTCTATGAGAGCTATTACGGTTTTAGCCAGAATGAACGTAGGATAAACAAAGAGTGATCGTAGGGTTTAATTATAGTATTTGGGTTTATTGATAAATTTGAGTTTTATTATTAATTTCATTTTGTACTTAATAGTAATTATGCAATAAGGTAAAATAGACAATTAACATTTAAAATTTTAATTTGGGTGTAAAAAGAGGTTACATGGGTTTAAATAAAAATTCCCTTATATTTTTAGTTTGTACCACTTTTAATTTGCAACCTTTTTTTAAATTTGTAGTATTTTCTTTTTAGTTTTAATTTGTACTCATGTATTAATTTCTTTTTGCGCCCATATTTTTTAAAATTTCATTTGTACTCATAATTTTTTAATCTTTTATTTGTACCCTAATTTATTTATAATGTACCCATTCTTCTTTATTAATGTACCACTTTGTTATATGTGAAATGTACCAATTTTTTTAACACTATGGATACATTCTTTTGCCATTTATTATTTCTTATTGTTACATAGTTTTTATCCATTTATTCAACCAAAATGTTTGAATTTTTTTATTGTAGCCATTTCTAATAGTATTATAATGAGGGATTTAAAATTTATAGGATTATAAATCTCATAAAATATCAAACAATTAATGTCAAAACTATAAAAATATAAATATTAATAGTAATATAATGAGGTGTACAAAGTCAAGGGACTTTGATCAAACTTTGAATACCATTAAGGTTTTAGTCAAAGAATGTTAGGGACTAGGGACTGCATCCAAAGTATCCCTTATTAAAATCAACTTGTGGAACACCAAGATTGGAAAGAGTAGCGGATAACAATGTTGTGCAGGCAGTAGGAAAGTTGTTGAATAAAGAAAGGGATCCTCTCCGGATCCCTTCCTCCTAATCACCAAATCAACAAATCCAGACCATTGAAATTTGATCCAACGGCTATAAATAGGGGCCCACTTTAAAAGTTATAATAACTTTAGCTGTTAGATTAAATTTCAATGGTCCAAATCCCCTGATTTGGTGGATTAGGAAGAAGGAATCCGGAGAGGATCTCTTTCCGCTGAATAAAAATTTAGTGGAACCATGCAAATTTTAGAATGTAACTCCCAAATTTGGAAGAATTAAATTTCCTATAGTTTCGTGTAATTGAATTTCAAATTACTGGAAATTAAAATGGATTTTCCCTCTCCCTATTGTATCCTCACTTATTTTTAAAATTCCTTTCACATAGGCATCAAATTTTGTTCTCACAAAAAAAATATAAAATTAAAAAATTAAAAAAAAAATTCCTCACAAAGTAATACTAAGTTACAAACATATTGTCAATGCAACTAATCTATTGTTAATGTTCGATGTGCAACTGTTATATGATGTCATATGTCATTCTTCATATGTACATTTTATGTGTAAATGTTGGTTGAAAGTCTTTGATTCATGCGTTGGTTTAATGCATGGTTGCATCTTCCGCTTGAGTGCATCGATGGCAGGTCTTCTTCCAACTCTTCTCCTTCAACCAAACCTCTACAACTGAAGAAATTGCATGCCAAAGTTCATAAGCAAAACGAAATCATTTAAAATTGAAACCAATTACAGATGACATTGCTCAACAAAAAAATGGAATGCAAGTTCAGATCCATAATCCATTGTACGTCGTTTATGACTCCCGGAAATTTCTACAATACATGCACGTATGGTATGCATTCACCGTTATGTCTGATATTCTCTTTTTTAAATATTTGGTTGTACATATGACCGTTAGATGATGAATGTATTAAGTACATGTATGCACTATAGCCAGGCGTGAGTATTCCTGCATTGTAACACCCGAAAATTCTAGCACTACAATCTTCAGCAAGCAACTTGAACAATTTAGGAAGTGATCGACCCTGAGTTGTCCATGCACTTGTGGATCCGCCCCTGACCATGCTAAATTGCTAATATATAAAGGTAAACTAAAAAGGCCCAAAACAGTTTAGATAGTATCATGATGGCACCAGCCCGTCAGTTTGAAGAGCTACTCTTTGGGCCGGAACCCAAATGTTACCTTCCTTGAACCACACATCACCACTGCGAAAAACTCCATCTCTCTCCCTCATGCAAAATTATCAGCAATCCAAGGCGTCCTTTTTTCCAATGAAGAAAGTTTTAATTTGCATCATGGTCATTGGGAAGGAAATAGTTGGAAAAAAAAGGGTAACAGGAGTCGTTCAGATACATGAGCTATGTGTGGATGTGATGATTAAACAATCTCACATAGGTGAAAGAAGAAACTTTACACATGCTTATAAAAGGTTGTGGTACTTCTTATATTGCCAATTGGTTTTATGATGGAACTTTGGTGCATGTCAATTTATAAATTCTGACTTTTATTCAAATTCCAAATTTATTTCTCTCGTCTAAACATAATGTGAACTTTCTTCACCGAATACTGAATTTCAATTGAGCGGAGAGAAAGAACGGGACCACGGGGTTTGCCATTCGGGTTTTGTTGATCCGGTCGTAACTTCAATCTTCATCTCAAATTTACATGTGCATCAGAGAAAATTCCTAAACTTCGTATATTTATTGGTCTAAAAAAAATTTATTTTATTTTATTATGCAAACATGTCTATTTGTAGTTTTAAAGTTAAATATAAACAAATTTAATAAGAAGCCAACCAATGTCCTTCTAGAAATACCTTTGGACTTGGAATATACAAACATTGCTTTAATACATCACGTTATTTTGTTTCTGCCACTACCACCACGATCTTATAGCATTTTTCTTCACTTTAAAGTGGTAAATCACATGTTTGAGTCCCACAAGAGTACACACACCTTTTTCTATTGCCTATTAATTTCTATTATTTGATTTTATTTAATTCATTTGATGAGACAATTAAAAATTAAGAACGATGTTTGAAATGTAATAAATGAGGTTTTAATAACAACACCTTTCTCAAAAATGACGAATTCTTTACCATAAAAACTTTGGCTTTGTTTTTACAAAAGGAAAATGGGATAAATGAAGGTTTCCGTTTGGGTATTAGATATTAACATTCTTTTCATTGGATATTAATGAATGAGTAACCGTAGTGAAGATTGATCTGGATTAACGGGAGATTAAAAGAATTTTGTCGATAAATGGAAGAGATGTTTAAAGGTTGACTTTGTTGTGAAAATGTTCATAGAGTACGGCGTCGTTTGGGGATAGTTGGTACGAGTAGCAGGCAGCAAGCAGTATGGGGAGAGATGGGATTAGACCTCAGCATACCTCTTAACTTGGGTACTCTGACACTCACATTCAACGACAGAAATCCTGTAACATCAATCGCTGTGATATAGATACATACATACATACATACATATATATATATGTGTGTGTGTGTACTATGTAGATATATTCCGTCCCAAGTACAAGTCCCCCTCCATTTGTCATGCAGTGTTAATGCACGACTCATGAATCGTGATCGTTAGAGCTGGATTAGTAAGTTTTGTAGGCTCATTCGTTAATAGACTTCTTTCAGTTTATAGTTTAGTTACGGTTTTGTCAGTATCGCTAATAAGTGGCATTTAGCTAGTAACATGTTATTTATCACTTACCTGCACTAGTGTTGGTAACACTTTATCTGGCTACCTTGGCTTTTTTTTGTCATGTGGGCTACTTGCTATTGCAAGGAAAATCTCTATTTTCGATAGTTTTGAAGTTAAGTCTTGTTGTTACAGTGTATTATGTTTGGAGGGAGCGAAACAACCGTAAATTCAAGAACTCATATCAACCCGCTGCAGTGGTTCTCAACTCAATTAAGTTCACCATTAGACTTCGATTGAGTTCTTTGAAAATCTCTCATTCCACTGCTAATGACTCTACTTTACGGGAATAGAATATAACTATGAATAGTTAGTGCTTATTTTTGTTGTTTTGATGCTTGCTATCTGTTTTTCTTTTCGCTGCAGCTCTTTGTTGCGTGTTTGTATTTTCAACTACTCTTTGCTGCTTGTATTCTCTTTTTCTCATCAATATATTTTATTTTAAAAATAAAAATAAAAAACACTTTATCTGGCTACTTCTGTAGCATCGGCAAGCTTTGTAGAACAATATTTACCAATAATTAACCCAAATTATGCTGGTAGGGTTTTGTTACCCACTTTTACTGTGATCCATAAATGTAATTGGAATAGGATTTTTACTTTTGGTTGCGGTAAAATTGGAGATTATATATTATTATCGTGACATCAATAATAATATTTGAAGGTTTTGAAGCGTGAGAGCGTATAGATTTTTTTTGTGAATGGTTATAAATTATAAAATGGTAAATGCATTTTAAATCGTACTTAGGGATATCTTTTCAAAAAGACCAAATTAATAATCAATCTTTTTATTCTTATATGCACTTCAACTCGTACTTAGGGATTCTTTTGGATGGATCGACCCATACCATGGTATAAGATTTCTAATCGTGAGAATTTTAACTAAAGATAAAATAGCTAAGAATTGACGGTTAAGAATTTTGGACCATGAAAGAGCCAATCTACTTGCGAATTTTCGATGTATTTTTGCTTCATTATCAATGGTTTCAGCCTCTAGTACGAAATCGTGTAGCCCAATGAATTGTTATTAAGCTATACGATTCAAACATAAATGGGTAAGTCTCAATCTAAATGGCAACTACAATCTCCTTTTTACTGAATTACTGTTTCATGCAGTAAAGCAACGAAAATTTCTCATAACCAACTTAGAATATATTCTCCTCTTCGTACATTTCTCATAACGTAAAAGAAGATACAAGAATATGAGAATTTATCCCATTCCAAGTTTCTGTAAAAAAACTCCCCCCAAAACTGCATGCACTGTTATTGCACATGAAAGAGGACATGCATCAACTAGCATGCATATATATTCCTTAAATTTGGCTACGGTTAGGGGCATAGTGACAACACATGGTTAGGCTATATTGCTGAGGTGCATAGAAATATTCTATGTATCTTTGTAGTAACCAACCTTAGTTTAGCCATACGGGTGACCTAGAATTCTGTTTGTTTGGATCGCATGTTTTGGACTTGTTCTACAGGAGTTGGTGGTTAGTAGGCGCCGCCAAAGGTCTCAGTATATACGTAAGTTAGGCAAATTTGGACCAAAAATATTGAAGTTTTGGACTTGCCAATGAAGTCTAATTACGGGAAGAAAAATGTTACGTAAGATTAAGAAAAACACCCATGAATAATAATGTGAATGACAATTGACTGCGGCACAAGAAATTGATGCGAGATTTATACGCGTACAAATTAAACCCTCTTTTCGTCAAATTGTAGTATATGTATAAGTAGGGATCGTTCTAGACCGGGGATTAGGAGGGATTGTTAACCACTTGGATTTGTCTCAAAAACGTAAAATAACAATATGAAACACTATACTAGACTCAAAGAATGCAAAACTAAACTTTAAAACACTAAGACAAACCAAAAGACTCAAAACAACACAAACACACTCAAATCTGCCTAAAAACCACTTTCTGGGCAGATTTGAGCACAAACACAAATTTGGACGAAATTAAGTAATAACTTGACTCAAGAACGTAAAAACACAATATAAAACACTAAACTAACTCAAAGAATGTAAAACTAAACACTTAAAACATTAAAACAAACCAAAAGACTCAAACATCACCCAAAACACTCAAAACTGCCTTAAAATCACTTTCTGGGCAGTTTTGAGCACTTTGGTGAATTTGGACGAATTTTGGGAAATAAATTGAATCAAAACACATTAAAACATAAACTAAACAAATTCTAAGCACTAAAGAACAAGAAAGTAAAGGGGGGTTTAAAATTGACGAATTTGAAATTAAAACAGATTGTAAGTAAAAACAGATAGTAAATATGAAATTGTGATAGAATAGAATGGATGGGAACCTAGCTAAGGGGTTCATCTCCACACATGTTACACTTGCATAATAAAACGATTTCCAATTGCATTTCAATAAACCATAAATTCTCAACACCCCAAGTTAACCGTGATGCACTAATTAACCTTCAAATCTTCCTAACGTTATTGAATTGGATGGGTTAGCGCATACAACAATTCAAAACATTCCCCACAAGTCCCCTACATGATTGCATAATAGAGATACAAGCAAGAATCATTACGCTCTATGAAAATTATAAGTGTTGACGAGGCATTCGTTACTATGGATTGCATGAAACTTATGCCAAGAATTTGTTTAACGCGATTGTTTATAAGCAACCTCCACTACTTGTGAATATAAGTTCGTAACTATTAGGTGAAACTCACTTATATTCTAGCGTCATATTCATGCATGAAAATTAAGCGTGCACTCTCAATAAACATACATAAATAAGTTATCAATCAAACGGTTAAACAAATTGAATCCACAACTTATGAAACACAATTAGAAGTAATCAAATCAAAATGCAAGCATAAACATATATTTCGAATCACCCCCTAACAAAGGGGGGTTTAGTTCACTTTGAAATCAAAGAAACACCTAAACATTCCAACAACTCAAACTTGAATTGTATGAACGTTTAGGCACTCTTCTCTTCCTCGTTGTTGTAGCACAAGGTCTAAGGTGAGGTTTGGTGGTGTGAATGGTTTGGGGAGTGGTGGAAATGGAAGAGGAGTGGTGTTTGGATTATAAGGGAGAAACTCACGGCAATGGGGGAAGTGTTTGTGGTATGTACAATGGATGAATTTCTGAAATGGAAGTGTGTCTAAGAATGAATGCAATGGATGCTTATTTATAGGTGAAATGGGGGGAACATGACAGCTAGGAGGGAATGTGGCTGCATGTTTGAATGATTAAAGGATGCATGTGGGGTGGAATTGCATGTGCAATGAATATGTGGCTGCATGTGCAAGGGAACAATCTGAAAATGCATGTGAAAGCATGTGTTGGCTGCAATGATGAAATGGATGGGAGTGTATGTGGCTTAATTAATTAAAGGGAGTGCATGTGCAATGTTTTAAAGGATGGAATGCATGTGAATATGATGGAAATCTGATGGGAATGGGAGATGCATGTGCTGATTTATGCATGTGATTAAAGGTGAGTGAATGATTATGGAATGCAATCTGAAATGGGAGATGGAATGAGATGTTTTGCATGTGAATTAAAGAGTAAATGCATGTGAATTAAAGAGTGAATGCATGTGCAATGACAGCTAGGTTGAATATGCATGTGGAATGGCTGATTTATTTGAAGATGCATGTGCAATGAAGTGGAATGACAGCTAGGTTATGATGATGAATGCATGTGGCTGATTTAATTGAATAGGAAAGCATGTGGATTTAATGGTTTAAAGGGTGAATGCATGTGGATGCATATGTTGATGAATGGGATTAGGAAAGGTTTAAATGTCCTAAAAGTAAAGGGAACAAGGTTCCAACACTTTGGTCTTCAATTAGGTCTTCAATTTCGTCCAACACTTTGGCTCCAAGCATAAGCTATCCATCCTTAGCCCAAAAGTGCTCCAAAAGTCTCCAAAATGCATCTTTTTGCTCCTTTAGCCCTTTGGACCTACAAACACACGAAAATAGCTTAAAGTACTAAAATAACTAAAGAAACATAACGTAAATGCACGAGAACAAGCCATTTAAGTCGCATGAATATGCTCCTATCAGAAATATATATATGGTTGGATTTGGGACACACTTTTGATATATATTTTGACATTTTTGTAGGGTTCACTTCGTAATGTATTTCAACGATCCAAATCATCTATATTTTATTACATCATTCATATATCACCCTTGCAAAGACATAAAAATAAAAAATAAAAAAAAATAAAAAAAGAAGAAGATAAATCCAAACTATTAAGACATTCATTTGTAGTGAGAAAATGAATAATTACGAATCTACAAAGAAATACTAATTAAATTTAATCCAACGATCATATGATTTATATTTTAGTGATTTTTTATAGCAATGATCTTTAAGATAAAACATAAAAGACAAACGGTTGGATACTTGAAATACATTACGAAGTGAATCCTACAAAATCGTATATCAAATGTGTATCTCTAAATCCTAATTCATTATAGTTGGTGTTATCTACACACTCATCTTTACCTCTCATACACCCCTCTCAAGTTATGGCCGTCATATCAAATGAATTGAAGAATATCAATGGACAAAAATTAACAACAGTATGTAGGAGGTAAAAAGAGGTGTGTAAATAACACTACCCTTCATAGAGTTGATTCGTATATGTGGTCACCTCGAATTAAATTTCAACGATCCAAACCATCTATTTTGCAAGACTCGATTCATAGGTCTTACTTGCAAAAATTCAATACAATTCGAAACCATTTGCTCATTTAATTTGTCATTTCCTACGTTTTTTAGAACATAGTGTTCGTCAATTTTCTTTGAACTCAATGAAAAGCCTCCAATATTTCTAGTTTGATTAATATTTTGTAAGGATGATCTATAATGTTTAACTTAAAAAAATAAACAATTTAGATCGTTGAAGTCTAATGTGGTATGAGCCCACAACAAATCTTCATTTTTTTTTCAAAAAAAATGGAGAAGGTTGTGTGTATCAACTATGTACGTATGTCTCTATTATTCATTTCAAGTTTGGTAGGCCTACTTTGTATAAAGAGTAAATTGTAGCTATGGTCCCTTAACTTTAACTCAATTAGAGCAATGGTCCCTCAACTAAAAATCAATTATCATTGGTCCCTCAACTCATCAAAACATGTAGCTATGGTCCTTCAACTAAAATTCATTACCATTGGTCTCTCAACTTTAATTCAACTAGAGAAATGGTCTCTTAACTTTAGCCCAATTGTAGCAATAGTCCTTCCAACATAACTCATTTTGACAAAATTTTTGACGTAGTTGACAAAAAGGACCATAGTTACACACTTTGATGAGTTGAGAGACCCTAATTGTATAAATGGTCATTCCAACATAACTTATTTTGACAAAATTTTGACGAAATTGATGAAAATGACTATAACTACACATTTTGATAAGTTAAGGGACCAATGATAATGAATTTTTAATTGAGAAATTATTTCTACAATTTACTCTTATAAAGTTTGAAGTCCAAGCGGTCCTTTCGGAGAATCCAATGTAACATGGCTTTTGCCAATAGCAACCGTAGTTAGTTAAGCTATCCAAAAGTCAAAATGGGCACCAATAGCACGCATCCTTCACGAAGTTAAGCTGTCTAATTACCTGACGAATCTCCAAAA
Organism: Pyrus communis; assembly: GCF_041283825.1. Lineage (NCBI taxonomy): Eukaryota > Viridiplantae > Streptophyta > Magnoliopsida > Rosales > Rosaceae > Pyrus > Pyrus communis. The sequence continues at coordinate 5,129,421 of NC_142573.1, read as the reverse complement.
GTTTCATAATTATTAATTATATGTTTGATCTAATTACCTGACGAAAGATATATACTATTGGTTCATTTGCTCTTCTGTAGGAAGGCTTGACCTAATCATAGCATCTAAATTTATTTATACCATTAGGAATAAGAAAATCCTATAGTTAATCATTGCGTGTTGCATAAAATGTGTTCAGGGCAGTGTTTCATGTGTACTTTTCCTTAATTACATTTTAAAGCCCTAATGATTTTTATGTTCGAGAGTTTGGCTGTCTGCACAACTTTTTGAATGCAGAGAGAGATGAAGGTCGTTGCCGTAGCTATATGTTATGAGAAATTAATACTAAGGGAACTCTATCAAAATGTAATTTTTTATTAATTCTTTGTTGTTTTTAATACAATATTTTATAATATTAGTATAAAAATTAAAGTTAAATTGTGAAGTGTCAGAAAATTCATAGACAATCTTACTTTTACAAGAACATCGTTAGCATTATCCTTTCTCTATATGTGACTGTGCGGCCAAGTCACTTGAATGGATATCAAACCAATTATAAACCTAATCGCATGCCACAGTAACAATACTTTTTACAACGGGACTATGCTGAAAATTTTCCCCTACTTTTTGGCAAAGACGATGATGATGGCATCATGCAACGTTGAGGATAACAACTCGTATACAATGGACTCAGTCATTTAGCATTGGTTTCACATAACTATGAAACGTTATGTATTTATTCTAATCTGATTCTAGATCATTCTAATTTAGTATAAGTGTTGTCACAGTCATGTAGACTTATCGAAATATCTCTGCTCATCTTGTAGTACTCGTCTGATATTTTGTAAATAGAGATACCCACATTTATCCCAACTGGCTTGGTGTTGCCTTGTGGCTGCACTGTGTCATGACCCAATGATGGGTATACGAATCAACTAGTTGAAATTGTTGAAGATATCGATTGATGAAACCAAACTAACTACAGTCCTACTATGCTACATTGTGTAGAGTACTAGTCCAGAATCTCTTCACTATCACCCGCCGCAACGGCTTTCTTGTGACTTGTGATATGGTCCGACATAGACATCCACCACCGTCATCACTCCCACCATTGTGCTTTTGGGCACCGTGAAAGTCCAAGACAACCCTTCACAAATGATCAAAGTTCTTCGAGGCTTTCATGTGGCTTTGAATTAAATTACACAGATGGCGTGCCAACAAAAATTCAGACTTACAAGGAGAAATAACTTCTTTTGTGTATCTGAAGTATGCAAAGAGGCGAATCCACTTTGGGACAATGTTAATCAACTAACACCCAAAACTTAGAAATTTTCTATGAAATAACTGCGTACTACATTTTGAAAATATGATATGCCCTTGAAAGTTGGCCTCCAACTATTTGACGAATTGCCTCTGCGGCACTGAGCAGGAAAGTTGCTAACTTCATGCCTTCTTTGCCATGGGCATCTTTCCATATGCTCACTCGATATATGTTGGCATCTGTCGGCATGCTCGCTTAAAAACCATTAACATCAGTTGACATGCTCGTGTGAAAATTGTTAATATCTATCGACAGTCGTGTAACTTGGAGAATGACCTCAAACTTGCCAAAACTCGATGAAATACCAATTTTCATACTATACCGTCCAAAAAATTTTATTCATTACACGCACTATTCTTATTGCCTAACCACCCCCTTCCCCCCAAATAATATTTTCTAGATCCACCACGGGAAGCATGTCTAAACCAACTTACAAAAGCAGGCCACATTTTTGTACTTGTGCATAATATAACGATTACGGTACGAAAACTTGTAATCAATTAAGTATATATAAAGTTTATTTAAACAATCGACACATCTATATCGATCAATTTTAAACCTAATTTTATAGTTGTACAAGGATAATATATGAATTTGATGATTAGCCTGAACGACAACTGAGAACGCAGTTGATGATGTTTAGTGGTATCCAACTTTGTCAACAAATTCGGAAGCTGATTCCCAGCTTAGTGTCAATAATGCATCTTTAAACAAAGCTTTTAAGTTTGTTTTTAAATAGCTTAATTATGTTTAGAAAACAGAGAATGCATGTGCCAATTATGAAACGATGACGTACCTTACTGAATGGCTCCACACACTAAAATTATATAAAATTATCTCCACAAATTCAAGGTTGGTGAGATACCCTATAATATATAAAAGCACTTTTGTGAAATTTTGTGCGATGGGCATAAAAGGAAAATAAGTACATTCATTAATATTTAGTCCATTCTTCAACAACAAAGTCATATAATTTATAAAATATAGCTTAAATAGTTTTCTCTCCTTCCAAATTTCCTCCTCTTGCCTTCCTCCCCTGCTCTTTCATTTTCTTATTTTTCTTTCACTTTTTATAAAGAAGTCAACATAAAACGTTGACGTAGTTTAATTATGATCATTCAAATAAAAAGTTTCAGTAATATTTTGAAACCGAACCTTCCTCATATAAATTGCATATTATTCTATTATCTCTATGGTCAATGATTGCAAATCTTATGATGGTGTAATTTGATTAAAATGGTCATTAATCATTATAGTTTGATATTATCTAAATAAACATTGTTTTTCTTTTGTACACGCATAAGTCAGGTTGCTCTATTCAAGTTTATGTTCAAGATTAACAACAATTTGAATAGAGTTGTTTGGCACCTTATCCATACGAGCATATTTCAAAAACATGTTAATCTCACTCATTAATGTGAGAGTTACATTAGTTTGATAGTTATGCCAAAGTTTCTTCGCAACAACAAAAAAGTCTAAAATATTAGTTTGGCTCGTACTCTGCGATCAATGAGTAAACGGTCAAAAATCTAAACTTATATTAAACCATTTGACTCATGTGTGTGGTAAAAGGGTCAAAAGGGTTTAGGTTTGGGTTGGGTTTTACACGACAGTCGGGTTCAATATTTGAAATTTTTCTCAGAAACCAAACACTGCTAAAACCTAAAGCTAACTAAAAATCGCTGTCATTGCTACAGCTTTCCGATCCCGATTCTCGAGAATACCAAGTATAAACCTCCATTTTCTGATCACAATTTTGGGTCTGCGGACCACTTAACTGATAAATGTCCAGCACCAAACTCATCTCTTCCCAACACTTTCTGCATCAAATCCTTACACCTCTGTCTCTCAGGTTGCCTGGCGTCAGCCAGCACCTCTCACATCTCACCTCACTTCACCACCACAGTAAAACAGTAACAAAGTTTATGACTTTATTTAGAATAGTGATATTTACCCATTTTATTTTACTTTTCGCACATTTTTATTAAATTTTGTTTAATGTTTTTTTTTAATTTGTTCGATTTGACGATTAGAAATTAAAAGAAGTGAGTAAAAGATAAAAAATGTGAAGAATAATTTTAGCTTTATTTTATACCCTAAATTGACTAGACCATTATGCTCTTTTATCTGTCAATCTTGAACTCATTTTTTATAATTTAATGTAGAATATTGCTGGAATTTAAGATACCATTTTTATGAAAACAGTTCAAATCTCCGAGCAAGAGTAAAAAGAAAAGAAGAAAGTAAAAAAAGGACTTAAACAGAAACCGAAAACCTCGTCTGCTTCCCACGAGAGGGATTTTCCATAAACGAAAAGCCCCGACCCCAAGACCCAATTTTTTTTGCCCTTTCTTTCATGTCATATCATGCATCTCTTGCAATTGGCAGCTAGTAGAGAGAGAAAGTGAGAGGAGAGAGAGAGTGATGAGAGAGAGAGTGATGAGAGAGAGAGGGCTTTAACTCCTTCTCACTCTTCTCGGCTGAACTCCACCCCACGAAAGCCAGCTCATATTTCGTTCATTCATATTTCATTCAACCCCATTACCAACAAACCTCTCACCCTATCTCTCTCATCTCACCCACACTTTCTCTCTCTATCAAACTCTTTAACGCTTCCAGTTTTTTCCACATTATTTTTATCTTTCTACCTACAAAACGACTACAACTTTCAACGTTTTCCTCCACCAGATCTCTCGGAATAAATCCATGGAGATGCGTGCCTCTTAGAAACCCTTTTAATTACCGCACTCGCCTCTTCGTCCCTCCCTTCTCTCTCTTTCTTTGTGGTTTTCTGGGCTTATTTTTCTCGAGTTTTGCCTCTTGGTCCCAATACAGCCCAGAAAACCCATGTTATTTTCTTTGATTTTCTTCCGTTTTCTCTGACTCTTCCTTCGATTTAACCTTCTGGGATTTCTGGGTTTCGATCAAGACTTCACCTTTTTAGAGAGAGAATCGAGAAAATGGCGAATGGGATAGAGAGAGAAAGTGGGTTGGTGCTGTTTAGCGACGATGAGCTGAAAGAGATGAGCGGGGTGAATAGAGGGTCAGACCATATAGAGGTCACGTGCGGCTGCACCAGCCACAGATACGGTGATGCAGTCGGGAGGCTTAGGGTTTTCGTCAATGGTGACCTCGAAATCACCTGCGAGTGCACCCCTGGCTGTCAGGAAGGTCTTTCTCTCTGCCGTTTTGATCTCTCTCACTTTGTTGCTTTTTGGGAAAAAGGGTTTTTATTTTTAATGCATGTTGTTTGCGTTTTGAGCTTCTTTTAGTTCATCGTGGACTAGGTTTTGACGTTGATGGCTGCAGTCTGTCCCTCCCTTTCCGGTCTGCCTAATCTGTTGGGTTTGTATTTGATGACGACGAGCGTTTGCTTTTGCTTTTGCTTTGCAAGCTGTTCACAGTATTTTTGCTGGGTATACAGTTGAGGTGTATGTTGTTTTGTCTCACTGAATGCCTTCTCCTTGCTGGGTATACAGTAGCTATATGTTTGCCTACTCTTCATATGGTGGAGTTCAGATGGTTTCTGGCTTGTTTGTGGAGTAAAGAGCTTTTCTTTAAGTTGGTGTGTTGAGAATGAAACCTACATTGCCAGTTTCGTGGCGATCACAACCTCATAAATAGATTGGTTTTCGAGGTTTTGCTTTCGAATATGTCCTGAGTTCTGTTCTTTCTCTTCTACAGAGTAAGATGTTGTAAAGTTGCATAGCATGGTTTAGTCATTGTAGGGTTTTGCATATCTTTCTTTCGTCTTTCATGAATTTATATGGTTGATGGAATTGCTTTTTCATCCTTGGATTACGAGCATTGATAATCCCATGTGTTATTTCATGAGCAACCAAGCTTATAACTTTTCAAGCTTGGCTGTGTTATTTGACGTCTCTATGCGCATCTGATTTTGTTTCTACAGTGCTATTATCAATAAGCACTGACTATATGGCATGGAGATTTTAAGATTACCTCTTTTGTGACAACCGAGGATCCGAAAGTAGTGCATCTTCTTTCACTGTAGTTGCAGATATTGGGTTGTGCCATATCTCATCTTTTCATAATATAGTTCATGAGAGAATTCCACAAGATTGCTTCCTGAATCTGAATTTGGCACACACCCGAAACATTAGAGCATCTCATAACAAGACTCTTATGTCTTTATGTACATTGAATTGCCAGTATCTTTTCTCATATAAAACAACTTAGTCCATCACGGACAGTTGTTCTGTCTGTAGAGCAAATTGCTGCCTTTAAAGACATGGTCTTGACCAATAATGGAGACCACCTGCTTACAACCTTTGTGTACTGTCAGCCCTTTTTGTGGTTCTAACAAGTTAGAGGTGAAAACATTAGTATTTATTTATGTAGTTCGTTTGATCCGTTGATAGTGTCCAGAAAAAATGGTAGAAGTTGGTATGCATGCGTTTTAAGTATTGTTTAACTACTTTAATGGTCATGACGAAAGCTCAGATTGAGGTTTCGTGCTTATAACCATCTTATTTATTTTCCCTTTGTATTTCAATCACTAGGAAAACTGACTCCTGCCGCATTTGAGAAACATTCTGGAAGAGAGACGGCTAGAAAATGGAAAAATAATGTTTGGATAATTGATAATGGAAAGAAGGTTCCGCTGTGTAAAACAGTGCTGCTCAAGTACCATAATGAGGCATCAAAAAGTGCTAATGGTTCCCACAGGTCCAACAATGGACGTGTTTGTCACCGCGATGAGTTTGTTTCCTGTACTAGATGCAACAAGGAGCGCAGGTTTCGCCTCCGGACAAAAGAGGAGTGTCGGGTTCACCATGACGCTTTGGCTGATGTGAATTGGAAATGTGCTGATCTGCCGTATGACAAGTATGTTCCTCTCTTACACCGAACAAATACTTCTACTCGGTATTGATCAAGTTGTTTTCTCTCTTATACTAGAGGCCATCAACCATTCATGAACCATGCACTAATTTTAGTTTTATCTCACGGATGTGAAATATAGGAATAACTTATTTGTTCCATCCTTATGCTAATGATTTTATAATTTAGTTTGGTTTTAATATGCCGTTCTATCGACAGTTTTTGGAACAATTGAGTGATTGCTTCTTGTAGCTTCTTTTGTGATCGCTTATTTTATGTTTACGTATACTGTTCATCCATCTTCATGGATTTAGTTAGGAATTAGCCGGACGAGCTGCTTAAATATGGATTGCAGCATCGTTTCTGGAAAATTGACTCTAGTTGTTACTTTCTAGGGTAGAGTAGATGATGTTTGTGCGGACAGACACATCTAATAATGGTAGTTTGTTGCCATTCAAGTTATCTTAAGGATAACAAATAGGCATTTAAGAAAACACTAGGAAGCAGATAGGGACTTTTCGGGTGGGGGAGTAAAATGTAAATGTTGATGTTATTCCATTACATTCACCAGTCGGCATTTTAGCTCACGACGGTAGGCTGTGAACTAGTGTGCGCACACCCAGTATATAAACACTGTTGGTTTGTTGTCGTTAATATATATGTTTAAAGGTTCAGTAATGATAATGTGAATGGTTGTTTCTGTACTTCAGGATTACTTGTGATGATGAAGATGAACGAGCAAGTCGAAGGGTATACAGAGGCTGCACCCGTTCTCCGACATGCCAAGGCTGTACTTCTTGTGTGTGCTTTGGGTGCGAAATCTGTCGTTTCTCGGATTGCGGCTGCCAGACTTGCACTGACTTCACAAGGAATGCTAAAACTTGAATTTCCAGTCTGCAGTCCTGATATTCTCTTTTGATCATATGGGTTACTTGTACCCTTATCGCCGCATTGGAAGCACCTCCACCAGCCCCACATTTGGAAACCTTCAAGGGAAGCAAAAAAAGCATTAAAAAGCAACTTCCAATGACTGTTTCCCAACTTCAATGTCTCTTGTTCTCTTGACTGATTAGAACCTTCTAATTTGATAATTTATTCTCATCATTAATATTTTGTTACTTGGTGATATTTCTGTTATATTTTCTTTAAATTATTTAAGATTCCTTGAATTGATGTGTACTTAGATTGATATTTCCCTTTTTAAGGAGAGACCCTTGCATTGTCTGTAAACGTACTCTTACCGTCTAACAAGAGTATAAATTTGGTGAAGTTCACCGTTATGTGTCGTCACTTGTTCAATAATGCATTGTCATGTGTAAGTTTTTCTTCACATAGCAATGTGTTTATTGAATTGAGACACTATCTGACGATGAACTCGTTCCATTTTTCTCATAAATTTGGGGCTTGAAAGTTTGCTTACACGTCACAACAAAATGAGTACGCTTGAAAGGATTAACCGAAAATTTTCTACGTTTTTACTAAACCAAAATTTGCCAATGTTCAAAATTCACTGCAACCAAGGCGGATGTGGCATTTTAAATGGAGAACATGTTCACCATCTGTTCTTCCATATACTGGACTAGCAAATACAAAAACGATAAAAACCGAATACAAAAAGCCAAGCAATTTTCTTTTCAAAGCCTATTTGTAACTTCAGTGTGCTTGGTGCAGCAGAGCATGCCGTAACTTTCACCTCGAGTGCTGCCTACCTCTTCCCCTTCCAAAATGACGACCCCCACGATGGGAGGGTCTCCTTCCACGATTAGAAGATGCGCCCTGACTAAATTGCTGGCTGTCCAAGTTGCCTGCATTTCCAGCAGGTTGTGGCATATTATGGTTCTGTTCAGCACGTAATCCATTTGACGGCATTCCTTGTTCTGCATTGAACATCGGGTGAGTAGGTTGGCCCTGTAAACCCATCCCGAATGCGTTTTGGTTGAAACCAAGTTGACCCACCAGCCCCTGTCCCTGTGGATACATGGGTCCTGCAAAGGCATTGAATTGTTGGCCTGGAATGGGTTGGCCCTGTAAACCTATCCCAAATGCTTCCTGATTGAAGCCGTGTTGACCCACCATCCCTTGTGAATATACGGGTCCTGTAAAGACATTCGACTGTTGACCTGGTAGGACAGCACCTGCCTGCTGATAGAACGGCATTCTGTTTGGAATAGACATTTGATACGGATATTGAGGATTATACTGTGGAAGACATGGCAAACTATTATTTAGAAATCCATTAGGGAAGGATGTATTTTGTGGTTGAAACGGCGTTCCATTTGTCCACAGTCCATTTGAAGTTGCGTTGATACCAGCAGGCAGTGTAGGAGCTGGAAATGGTGGAACTAATCCAGTCCCACTAGCCAATCCTTGTGATACTGCAGAAGAAGATGGTGCACCTGGAGAGAAATGAAGATGGTGTTGATTGGGAGGCTGCTGACCTGCATCCGTTGGTGCTTTCTTGGGTGAAGGTTGACCACTATTCCAAGGTCCCGGCTTATTTTTACCCTTCTTTTTGTCGTATTTCTTGTTGCCAGCATTTTGGTCACTCATTCCCCTCTTTGACATTTTTTGCATCCTCCTGTATTCAGCCTCTTTCTCATCATCCGAAAATTCTGCCTCATCAAATATCTCTTCATCATTTGCACCAGATGCATCATAACCCTTTTTGTAAACATCCTTGTTATTCAGCACATGATCTGCAAACTCCGGAACAAAAGAGATCAAAATGCCCGCTTGTATTCCACTAGGGATTTCACTTTCTGAATTGTATCGCACCACATAATAAGGCTGTATCACAGGTCCAAAGATTTCATCTATCAACCCCAACGGAGATCTGCTTTCGGTTATCCACAAAATTGAACCCTCGTTTAAAGGGTTGTGCTTCTTGACCCCTTCTACAATGACTTGGGTACCAAGAACCTGTAAAAATTCAAATTGTCATCAAACTGATGTAATTGCAGGCATCAATACCACAAATCACAATATGCACCTTCTGGAGTGTCACCTAGATTCTAAATTTTCAATGACACCAGAGATTGATGAAGTTCAAGTTCCGATATAGGCTTACTTGCACAATCAAGATAAAAAAAAATAGGCTTCACATCATTATGAGCTTACCGATAAGACAGCTCCCACAGGTTGCATCTGATGATGTGGTTGCAAGGTCACCTCCACTGGAGGAATTGGGGGAAGCACCTGCAAAATTCAAAACAATCCTGTCAAGCTATTTTGAAGCAGTAATATATACTCCAGAAAGCTAATTTCACTAAAGGTTTTGCAAGCATTGCATGTTTTAAGATATCAAAGAATCGAGAAAATGGCAAACAGAAATATAGAAAGCTAATTCCACCGAGGATTTGCAAGTAATGCACCTTCAGAAAAAGTTGATTTTTTGTCATGCGTTAATAATTCCAGAGTAACCAAACAAGCTACTTAATTCACTAAAGGGTATTCTATATATCAGACCAAAATACCGAAAATCCAGAATACGACTTTCTTGCTTGCTTAAAGATGATCCTAAGTACCCTTTCTTTTCCCCGATCCCAAACCAAAGTCGGAAAAGCCTCCACCATAATAGTTGAGGTTGGCTATCTTATTTGCACTAGAACGAAATAAACCTGTACTCCTCACCTAAGCCTATCAGTAACGACCTAACAAAACCAAATAGGGACTCTATGTCTACCTCTCACCAATTGTTCATAGCAGCTTATCAATTGAAATATGCACAAATCCATTAATTTCTCCAAAGTAAGAGAGAATCGAACAATTCTTTTTTTTAATTTTTACCTCAAGCTCATTCTTGGACCTAATGGGTCCTTTCAGATCTCCAAGATCATCCTCATCGCCGTCTCCCTCATCAAAAGTTTCAGCATCGGTCCAAGTAACCAATTCATCTTCATCTTCATCATCAAAAATTTCATTATCTTTATCGAATGTCGTATCTTCCTTCTCTCCTCCATCAGCATCCCTTATCTCACCTTCTTCCATTTCACCACCCTCGTCCCTCTCCTCCACCTCCACATTCATTTTCCCTTTCCTGTTTTCCTTTTCATCATCATCACTAGAGCTACCACTCTCAGACGACGATGATGATGACTCCGAACTCTCACTCTCAGACTCCGAGCTTTCACTCTCGGACTCACTAGTCCCTGCTCCACTCTTCCCACCATTCCCACCCACCATTTCACTCCCCACCCCATTTTCGCCTTCGAACTTCGACTTTGAAACCTCACTCTCATTCTCATTACTCACCGGTTCCATTTCCACGATATCACGCGTCACTGTTTCACTCTTCACACCATTCCGACCATCAAGAACCGAACTTTCTTCACACCCTCCAAGCAAATTAACCTTTCCCAACTCTTCCGCAATCGAACAACCCGAATTCTCCAACAGTTGACCCTCCAACTTCACCACAAAACCAGACCCACAATCAATCGGCTCAGACCCACCACCGGCCGGCTCGAACCCACCTCCAATATACTCTGCTTCAACAGCATCAGCCTTAACCTGCCCTGTTTCGGCCATATCAGAACTCGGAATATTCTTGAACCAATCCTCTATGGAATCAAAATCCAAGAACGAATCTGCAACCGACAAGTCTCGGGGATCAACGGGGTCGGGCGGGTCCTTTAAATTCTTGGGCTTTGAAGCTCGTTCGAGGCTTTCGAGTGTTAGCTGAGGGATGAGCCCTACCATCTGTGAGCGTACGAAAGAAGGAATTGGGTGGGGAAAATAGACGAGTGAAAATCCATGGGAACTGAAAAGCAGAGCGAATTTATAGATTTTGGGGTTTTGGGTTGGAAACGGTCAGGTGCGCTTAAACCCTAGCTAGGGTTTTGAACATTTTTCAGACGAGAATATAAAGATGGCGGAGTGTTCGGTATATTAGTTATTTAAACAAAAATTAAAATTTTGAAGGAGCTCATACGACAACGTTTCATGGTTTCGTTAAAAGCCAGTCCTAGATTAAAATATGGGTTAAAGAATGAGAGCTCTATCTAAAGACACAAAAACATAACTTATATTTCATAAAATTTCACTAGTTTTGAGTTACTTTATGGAGAGACAAAAGTTTAAATCCGAACAAACCAAATCCAAAAATGAACAAACTAGAATTTTGAAATTTCAATTCATGTCCCTGATATACTTGTTACTTAACAAAGTCTATCTAGTATAAACGTCAACGAATTTACACCCCTTACTATTAGCCCAATCGTTTTTTGACCATTGTTACAAGAGCACTTTCAAAATTATATGTAGAATTAGTTGGTATTCTTTATTAGTAAAATTAGTTTAACTATTTGTAGAATCAATATTTTATACTTTATTAGTATAATCAGTTTGCCCTACAAAATGGAAGGCCTCCACTGAAGCAATTTTCTTTTTTTTTTTATTGACAACGGGGCATAAATTTGAAAGAAAATAAAAGATTATTTACATAAGAACATCACAGGGCCACGAGACCTCAATTATATATGCAACGAACAACCAGCAACAAGAAGGAGGGCTTGCTTAAAAAGACCAGACTCAAATTGCATGATAACCCAAACGAGCCAAATCTTAGTAACAAAATTCATTTCACTATAAATATGTCGAATTTCACAAAACTAACTTTAATGCATAAGAGCACGACAACTCAATACTAAACTTCTCAGAGAATGAGATCCAATTTGCATTATAATCAAGTGCAAATGTAGAATCAATTTTCTTCATATCCATTTGATTCCATCCACAACTTGCATCATCAATTTTCTTCATAAGGCGTCATTTTATCTAAAGCCCCCACCGAAAACCAACTTTTTAGATCAAATTGAAACCATGTAATGTGTCACTAATAGGAAATAAACACTTTAATTAATATTTAAGTAATATTTCCACCATCCACAAACACGTCATATGATTTACAAAATATAATTTAAAATAAATAGTCTCCCCAGCATTGCTCTTTCCAACTTCATGCTTGTATATTCCATGAAACAATCTTGCATCATTGATTACACCCATTTTCATTTTGCGATGCCTTATTTAAAATGTACCGAACGAATCTATTGTCATGTGATGTTTTTGTCCAATAATACATTATTATGTGCAAGTTTTATCAATATGACAACACATTACTAAACCGGAACGCCTATACCTTTGCAACTGTTTTATGGAGTCTCAAGACACTTACACTATCAAAAGTCAAAATATTAGTATACATTTTCCTTTACTTATATATTTGGAGAAGTTTTTTAGTGTGTCAGAAACACAGTCAATTATACTAAGTATCAAAATACAAATGATTGGAAAAAAATTTGTCAAGTATCCAATAACTTATAATATGATAATTAGTGTACTGGGCCGTATTCACAGCACATCAAAAAATATATTGCATGGTATTTATTGCATACAGAAGGAGCCAGATTACGCTGAAAATGAGAGGCAATGTGAGTGAGTAGCACAAGGTTTATGGTTTTATTTTCACCCCCCAACCTAACACCAAACTTTGCCTTCATTTCGTTTGACCGAATTTGAATGTGTCGACTTCCAAGTTCCAACCGGCCTCCGCCTTCACCTCTCTCTACTTAAATTCCACACCATGAACGCAACCACCCGCAAACCAAATATAAATACAGAGATGCAATAAAACATAAAAAGAAAAAAATTAACCAAATAAAGATTTGCTTATAGGTATCGCATTGGGTTAATTCTCGCAATTATAGTCATTAGGCTGAGTTGAGTCCGACGCATTGCACTAGGCGTAAGTAAACTGTCTCTAAAACAAGAAGTTTAAGCAGCATTTTGCGAGAATTGAACTGAGAAACGTGGATAACACAAAATGAAAGATATGAAAAATAAAATAATTATGGATATCCATCAAAATAATCATTAAATTAAGGAAAAACTAATGAAAAATGCTTGAAAACTTTGAGTTTTAACGAAAATGATAAAATAAAGAGTAAAGTGAATAGTACATGATTGACTTTTTAGTATAAAAATGTGGTTTTTCGCTAAAGTGAACAGTACCGAGAGTTTTTCGTTAAAGTTCCCTTAAATTAAAGACCTTGCTAGCTAGCTATCCATCATGTGTAAGTTTGATGCAAAGCAACCATAACAAGCAAGAGAGTACGAATTACCCTTTTTGCTAGGAGAAACATGCAAAATAGCCAATAATCTATCGGTAAGATCGAAGAATAGCTCCACAGAAAGTACATATGATTGCTTTCCAAGATTTCCAATAAAACGGGACGTAGCAGAATCTTGTAGCGGTCTTCATGTCCGCCACGCTCGCTCCTCCGCCGCACCGCGAGCATATTCCCGCCGCCGGCTTGCTCCCCTGCACTTGCCTCTTCTGATCCACCAGAAAACAAAACACCACCATCCTCTTTCAGTTTCGGTTTTGGTTTCGCTTTTTAACAAACTTCAGAAGAGAGAACAAAAATGTGAGATGTTGGCTTTGGAGCTGAAAAATAAGAAATGAACATTTGCTTATATACGCATCAGACAAGTTATACATCGAGCAAGTTTTATTGGCATTGCGTCGTTTTTGACCGTTGGATGAGTGGGGGATGATGGATCGTTAGGTTTTGGGGGAATGGAGTAGTTCGGTGTTTAAGCATTACGGATCATGCAACAAGGCCAGTATATTTTTGCCAGCTGGCTGGGAGTGATGGGAGATGAGATCTTGGCCGTACATGTGGTGGCCTGACGTTGATCTGGTGATTAATATGGGGTCAGACGGTGAATATGTGGGTGGCAGTTAGTAGGTCTTTCGGTTGGCTGAGTTAAATGGTCAAATCTTTGAAAATCCAACGGCCATCTGTCTTCCAACTTCCAAGTGGGAAAAAAAATGGCGTCAACTCTTGTTTGGCTACTGAGAAAATTGGAAAGGAAAATTGACTTTACACATGAGGCGGTTGGAAACATTATTAATGCGTCAAATGATCCATCCTTTCAATTAAATGACTTATTAGGTCAAATGTAGCAACTCACAACTAAAAGATGATGTCCATTTTAATTTTATGGTGTCATCAAATTGCATTTATAACTTTCGTTATAAAATCAATTTAACCAAGTGACAAAGATGGTGATAGAAGAACACATTTTACACTTATGTGGAAAATTGCTATGGCACTAAATTTTCTTGTTATCATTGACGTTTAAGTCGAGTGATGTTTTTTGTTCTTTTTTTTTTTTTAGCTTTTTATGAGTAGAAGATTTTATGTTCGATTCTGATCAATACCGAGTCTAATACTTAATTATAATTGACTTATTAAGTAGGTACACTAATATATGTATATACATTATCTTATGTTCGACTTCAAAAGATTGGAGATATGCAAATGGAGGAAGCACATTAAGTGTATTTTTAAATTTATTGACATTTTTATCGAAAATTAGTTCTTAAAATATTTTTAACAAAAGTCCTTTCAGCTATTTTAAAAAGGAACCGGATCCCTTTTGGACCCAAAGGAACTGAGATCACTCATTAAATGATCCAAACCATTGAAATTTGATCAAACGGCTACAATTATTATAACTTTTAAATAGCTTTTATTTATAACTGTTGGATCAAATTTTAATGATCCGGATCATTTGATGAGTGAGCTCAATTCCCTAAGGGATCCGGTCCCTTTTGAAAACAATCCCGACATGCACAATCAATGGGCGAATAGAGTTTCCAAACGGCTATATATTTCAAAAGTTCGTTTTCGCCGGTCGTCCCCATTTTTTCATGAAGCTCGTCTTCAAACGCCATTGCAGCTCTCTCACCTCCTTCAATCTTCAAAATACCAAAACCCCATCATCCAAACAATCCAAAATCCTCCAACTCTGCAAGTTGGGCTTACTCTCCGATGCGATTAGGGTCCTCAACTCCATTGATTCCGGCGAAATCACCCTCAAACCGATCCTTTACGCTTCGCTCTTACAGACTTGCACCAAAGCTGTTTCATTCAACCAGGGCCTCCAAGTACATGCCCATGTCGTTAAGTCCGGCCTTGAAACCGATCGGTTCGTTGGGAACAGCTTGCTTGCTCTGTATTTCAAGTTGGTTCCGAATATGTCCGAGACTCGGAGAGTGTTTGATGGTCTTTTTGTTAAGGATGTGATTTCTTGGACGTCGATGATCACCGGGTACGTTCGGGCTGGAAAGCCCGGAAATTCGATTGAAATGTTTTGGGAGATGTTGAAATTTGGGATTGAGCCAAATGCCTTCACTTTGTCTGCTGTGGTTAAAGCTTGTTCGGAGGTTGGGGACTTGAGGCTTGGCCTGTGCTTTCATGGAGTTGTTTTCCGGCGTGGGTTCGATTCGAATGATGTGATTGTTAGTGCTTTGATATACATGTACGGGAGGAATTATAGGTCGGAAGATGCACGCCGGCTGTTTGATGAAATGTCTGAACCAGGTGCTATATGCTGGACATCGGTTATTTCTGCCTTCACGAGAAGCGATTTGTTTGAGGAAGCATTGGGGTTCTTTTATTTGATGCAGAGAAATCATGGGTTGTCGCCGGATGGTTTTACGTTTGGGACGGTATTGACTGCTTGTGGCAACTTGGGGAGGCTGAGGCAAGGTAGAGAAGTGCATGCTAAGGTCATTACATATGGACTTTATGGGAATGTGGTTGTTGAGAGTAGCTTGGTTGACATGTATGGAAAATGTGGGTCAGTAGAGAATGCCCAGCGTGTTTTTGATAGGATGTCAAAGAAGAACTCAGTTTCTTGGTCTGCATTACTAGGGGTGTACTGTCAAGCTGGAGACTTTGAATCTGTCGTTAAGCATTTCAGGGAAATGGAAGAGACTGACCTCTACAGTTTTGGAACTGTCCTTCGTGCGTGCGCAGGTTTGGCAGCTGTACAACACGGGAAAGAGGTTCACTGCCAGTATGTGAGAAGTTGTGGTTGGAGAGATGTTATTGTAGAATCAGCTTTAGTTAATCTTTACGCAAAGTGTGGCAACATAGATTTTGCCCGTAGAGTTTTCGTGAAGATGCCAGTTAGGAATTTGATAACATGGAACTCCATGATTTGTGGGTTTGCTCAGAATGGGGGAGGTGAAGAAGCTCTTAAAATATTTGATGAGATGATTAACGAGGGGATTAAGCCAGATTATATCAGCTTCGTAGGGGTTCTTTTTGCTTGTAGTCATGCAGGTTTGGTTGATCAAGGACGAAGCAACTTTATTGCAATGACAAAAGAGTACGGGATTAAACCTGGCATTGAACATTATTGTTGTATGGTTGATCTTCTAGGCCGTGCGGGGCTACTGGAAGAAGCTGAGAATTTGATACAGAATGCAGATTGCAGGAACGATTCGTCTCTTTGGGCAGTTCTTCTAGGTGCTAGCACAACCTGTTCGAACCTTGCTACCTCAGAGCGCATAGCGAAGAAAATGATAGAACTAGAACCGGACTACCATCTGAGTTACGTTCTTCTAGCTAATGTGTATAGAACAGTAGGCCGATGGAATGACGCCTCGGAGATTGGGAGGATAATGCAACAGAGAGGGGTTAAAAAGATGCCGGCTAAGAGCTGGATTGAATCCAACGGTAAATTGGGTTCTAATCTCCATGTCGGAGATGTGGAAATTCGTAGTAGAATCAAATTTCCTGTTGTGTAGGGGTATTATCTGAAAGTCAATACATGTTCTTCATTGCATTCCGTGAAATTTGAATGGTTCCCATTTTTCCCTACTAAATCGGATAAGAGAATTTGCGCTTAGTGTTGGAATATTATTGATATTTAATTTAACAAATGGGAAATACAGTACATGTTCCGTCGAACCTGGTACATTTATACGATACGGTATTAGATGCATGAACAAATGTGTTTCTGTACAGTGTAACACCACATGGAGTTTATCACATCAAAATAATTACAAATCCTCTAGCTCTGAAGTTGCCTCATCAGACTCGTCTTTAGTTTCAGAACCCGTCCGCTGGTCTGAGTAGAAGGCGTATCTCATCTCTTGGCTAACCAATTTGGCAAGGTCATGCCTGTTGGCATCTGTATAGGCATCAAGAACGGCTTTGTACAAGGAATGATTTGGCTGTGTCTCTTCATATTTCAGCTGGCTGTATATTCGCTTCACACCTTCAAGCATACCAGCTTTTCCATAGCAACGTACTAAGTTAATATACGTTACAACGTCTGGTTCCAAGTTTTCATCTTGCATTCTCATGAACATGTTCAGAGCCTTGTCGATCTCCCCAGCAGCCCCATAAGCATGTATTGCAACATTATAGAGAAAAGAATCAAGCTTTACATCAGCTTTTGTGAAATTTTCACAGGATTCGAGCGCCAAAGCATGCATACCCACCATAGAGAAGACAGAGGTGATGATCGCTTGCCTAGAGTAAGGTTTCCCTTCATGGTAGGATGACTCTAACTGCGTTATGGCTTCAACTGAAACACCTTTTTTCAATATCGTGAATAATACTTTAAAAGTCCCGATGTCTGGCAAGAGTTTCCAAGTTATCATCTCATGCAATAATTCGCCACATTCCCGTAGCTGCCCGTTAATGGCATAACATGACATTACCTTGTTAAATGAACCGCAGTCCCTCACTAGACCTGACAGTTTCATTTCCTCTGCTATATCAATGGCTTCATCAAGCATGCCCACACTCTTGTAAAGATATATCATGGTCGCATATGTTATCTCATTTGCCCAACCCTTGGCTCTCAGTTTTTCAAAAACCAATTCGGCTTCAGTCACCATCCCACGATCTGCATAGAGATCGATCATGCTGTTAGATGCAACAATATCTCGGGCACCCTCTAGATCTTTCAACTTCTCATAGAGTACTTTCGCTCCATCAAGGGAGTCCACCTTACCATATGCCTTTATGAGGGAAGTAAGAATTATTTGATTTGCAGAAATCCCAGATTCTTCCATGTGCCGAAAATACTTTAATGCTTCCTCAACTCTGCCAGTTTCTACAAATCCGTTGATCAAAGAACCATATACAAATTCATTTGGTTTGACCCCTGAATTTACCAAGTCTTGGTACACATCAACTGCATCAGAAAGCTGGCCAAGGCGAGCGCAGCATGCAATTAGAGCAGAGAAGGCTAGAGAGTGTGGCTTAAAACCCATTTCCCGCATTTCTGTTAAAACATCCCTTGCCTGGTCCACTAAATCACCTCCTGAGAACATCTGAATGAGAGAATTATATGTGCAGTTATCGGGCCAAGTCCCATGATTTCTCATGCCCTTGAAGAGAGAAAAAGCTTTATCATAAAGCTTTGCCTTGCCATAAGCTTTGATCATGACGTTATACTCCACAACATCCTTCTTCTGTCTCACCAAGTCTTTCTTCCTATAGAATACCGCCTCAGCTTCAGTCCAAAATCTCTTTTCAGCATATGCATCTATAATTGCTGCACATGTCTTTGATGACAGCTCACCAATCAACTGACATTTCTCGTAAAACAACTTTGCCCGAACAAGCTGTCCTTCGTTAATATACATCTTGATGACACCAGGAACAGAATGCTCATCGACGCGCACACCAGATTTCTCCATATCCTGAATCACAGTCTCCACTTCTCGGACCATGTTTCTCTCACATAACACATGAAGAATAGTCCTGTGAGATACGATGTCTGGGGAAAGACCCAACTCTCTGATCTTCATATAACAGTTCAGAGCAGCATCAATGTTCCCCACATCAGCATACAAAGATAGAAAAATGTTATAAGTTCTTGTGTCAGGAGAAATTCCCCTTTCTTCCATCTTACCAAGCAAAGTTTCCGCTTCCAACAAATGACCATGACTTCCACAAGTAAAGATCATAGTGTTGAAAGTTATAACATCCATTGGCACCCCAGACTTCATCATTTCTCCAAACACATTAGCAGCATCATCAAGACGCCCTGCCTTCCCGTACAAATCAATCAAAGCATTATATGTAGATGCCTGTCGTGGTTTTCGACCAATGTTCTGTGTATCCAATGAGGTCGTAATCTTTGACGTGGGAATTCTCCCACCTGTCTTGAAAAGTTCAGTGGACAAGAAGTGCTTAAAACTAATAGGCTCTGAGTCAGAACCATTCACAGAGTCACCCATAGAATCCAAATCAAGCTCATCGAGCTCAACCTTTCCAGTGCACCAATCCTTATAAAACTTGTCTGCCCTGTCAAACTCTCCTGCATCCTTCAATGCCCGAACAACTGTATTCATAGTAACATCATCCGGAAACATTCCCCTCAGTTTCATGTGCTTAATCCACAAAAGCGCTTCCTTCACAAGGCCTGCTTTCCCATACACATCAACGAGCATTGCATATGTGTTGTTCGTTGGCAGAACACCCATTTTCGCCATTTCAATCCAACACAGCCTCAATTCATCCCACTTCTGAGCCCTACCCAGTTTCCGAAGCACCACATTATAATGTATTACATTGGGAACATACTCTTTCTGTGACTTGAACCAGTCAAAAACGCGCAAAACCCTTTCCCAGCTCTTTTGTTCCTTGAGAATCACAGTCTGTTCTTTCGGATTCAAATTTTCACCTAACGAATTAAGGGTCTTTTCAACATCGTTTTCGGACTCTAAAGACCGTAAAATCGAAGGCAACATGCCTCCATACCCCTTCTTCTTACCATTAACAGAAGAAACTTTCGTGGGCAAAACCAACGATTTAGAATGACACTGAAGCTTAAACCCTACCAAAACCCTAGAACCTCTCAAATTCTGCTTCTGAGCCCGTGAATTCCCAATGTTTTCGACATTCGGAGAATTGGGTAAGCTAAATGCTAGAAAAGCCCTAGCTCTGAAAGGATATTGATGGGGGTTTCGAAGCTTACTTGGTGAAAAAGTGCGGCTGTGAATTAAGCCCTGGAAACTTTCTTGGCCTAATTCCATAGGGCTGTAACTCTGGCTGTGGAGCATCATTGCCTGCTTTCTACTCGGACTCTTCGGCGGCGGGGGCTCGCCGGTTTTTTCAGCTCAGAGTGTGTTATTAGGGTTTTTCCTGCTGCAGCCCCTGCAAGTTTGTCCTCTCATGTAGGAACCAGATGAGCCTCGGGGATAAAACCGACCGCATATTCTGAAAATTTCATTAGAAATTCACTTGCAAGTTTTTTGAAAAAGCATTTGATACCTGCTTAATCTTAGTGTGCTTTTGTGAGGTATAAACACTTCTGAGTTAAATTTTATCGACCGGATGTGCTATCCACAAATCATTTTTCACTTTTCAAACATCTTTTATGAATTTCTGTTCCTTGATATTCTTCAATTCATCCAATCCAACGGTCAAAAATTAAAAAAATGTGTCAGAAGTAAAAAATAGTGTGTAAATATCACACTCATTATCAACTAGATTCAGAAGCGCTTTGATGGTCAGCATTAAATATAAGTACTTATTTCATAATTACTTTTGAAGTATGAAAGTGTATGAAAATTAAATTCAATGAATTTAATAATTACTATTCAACTAAAATCCATCTTGACTTCGAAAAGTGTTACGGACTTTAAGTCACATGTTCTCGACAACAAAATTTACAATAGGATCCCAAGAAAAAAAATCATTTCCTAGTTATACATAAAGCGAAAACGTTCATCAAATAACTTTCGAAATAGTTTTCACTTGAAAGCGAAAACAGTTACCAAACACGTTAATGTTTTCAGTTATTTATATATGAATACAGAGACTGAAGTTGAAGCAAATTCAAAACTGTAGAGACAATCGAAAGAAAGCCTATGTGACTAAAAATCATGAACTACCACTCAATGAACAAAAGTAGGAACTCAAAGAGCAACATCCATCTGACTGCACAGCCTAACAAGTTACTAGTATCCCCAAAATCTTCTGGTTTGTGAAGAAACCATTGACCAAAAAATAAAAAATAAAACAATCCTAACAAGTTTCTACCCCAAGTCCATAGGTTTTCGCCACTTCACATTGCTGCCATCATGGTGCTTCGTGCAGCCTCCCGCTTCACCTGTTCTGCCTTTCCGCTGCCTCGGAAATACGTGTATACTTGCTGCAAACGCAACACACGAAGAATTAGTTTCGATGGGGAGGAGGAGGAAATGCAGAGTTAGGGGCAAGAGAACAAAGCAAGGTGGTTAATCGTCGAACCTGAATAACCCAGATGCTGAGAAGGGTTTCACAGACGTACAACCCAAATCCAATCAAGTAAAGTATCTAAAAGGAAGAAACAAAGTCTGAGTCTTCACCGGGTCATCAACTCAAAAGAAAAATTCAAACCACTGACAGAGCAGAATAACAGTTCAAGGTTTTCGATTGTATTGAAATTCTTATCAGTAACACTGCTAGATTACTTTCTTGCTGAAAAACAAATTTGTCTCTATTTCGAAGCCTACATGGGATAGTGAAAGCCCAAAACTTACCCCAACCGAAACATTGTAACTCAGCAGTTCTATGGCAGGCAAAATACCCCTGTCAACATGATCACACCATAGAAAAAACAGCTTCAGAACAGTAAGAAAACAGTACTCAGGAGGAAATATGATTAATATACATCATTTCATTACGACAAATGGAATACGACTAGAAGAAGCAAATATTGGGAGAACAATTTAACTAACAAGATCTGCACGAAATCATAATTACAGGAGTAGCCCACACATGGATGCAAATTATACACTAGAGCAATGTCAAGCTGAAAAGTATGATTTTGAATGATGCATCCCTTATTCATTTTGCATATCTGCCTCGTTCCTCCCTAAACGAAAGAATGAATGTAACTGAGCCATTACTAAACCTTGTAGACTGCACAGCTAAGAAAACTTAACTTACGTGATAGATTTCCCTTTTAAAAAGATTGGAGGAGCAATTGCAGCGTAAATACAAAACAAAATATGGAGCTGCAAAAAATCAGGGCACGAAAGTGAGCTAATTTTCACATCTTGAATGCAGAAAATGTAACTGCAGGAAGAACAAAAATAAACTCACCAGATAAGACAAGAAAAACCCAACAAAACTCAGAGCACTATCAGTCCTGTAATAGATGGTACATAATTACAACTATGAGACCTAATATGTTAGGATGAAAAAACAACAGAAAAAAAAAGTATAAGATAAAAGATAGGTTGGACAAATGACAGAGAAGTGCACAATCATCAAATGCATAGGCCTCGAATCTCGTATACAATTTTGGCATAGTGATGTACAACAAGGTCATATCCATGGAATTTTAATTACCTCATAGCACGATAAAGAGGGCGATACCAGACGAAATAGGCTACAGGAACACTTGCTAGGAAGTAGATTATAGCCAGAAGCCAAATTATTACACCTGCAAGAGGATACAAGTTCAGACTAAATTATGAGTTTATTCATAATGGTTAATACGTTTACACTAAGTCACAGATCAAACCTTCTCCCTTGATCCAGGCTACGGTAACTGCCAGAAAATTCCACAGCAGACACACAATCAAACCTGAGAGATGCCATGAACTTTGTCAATTTAAGCAACCACAGAACAATTTGATTTAATAGTTTGAACTTAGAAGATCTTTTGGTACCAAAACAAGGTACGGTGTAAAAAGTTCAACAAGATCGCCTCAACCCAACCAAATAAAGCAAAAGCAAATCTCAGCTCTGAAAATTGTAAGAAGTAAGTTTGAACAAAGCATGCGATCTATATTGCCTCTAGATCCTGTTTTCTGGCAATGATATAACTTTTTTAAGCAGTTTTAATCCCAAACTACTAAAGTATGTACAACAAAAAAAGCGAACAACGAAAACTATGCAATCAAATATCATGTGGAAACTGAGGCACCTGTATGGACGATCACAAAAGAAATTAAATAAAACTTAACCTACCCAAATATGTTGTGAACGCAACATACTGGATCCTCTGTAGATGGATTGGGATTTCGTTTGCAATGTCATGATGGATGATGGGGAAAAATGGAGGCCAGTTCTTCTCCTCTATAACAACTCCAGCTGCAAACAAAACAAGGGAATCACAAATTTGGACTTTGGGTGTCATAGTTTTTCAGAAGAACATATCAGACAAAGGATGAACCTCGTTGTATGGCATCTTCTTTCCGCTTTAGTTCCTGGAAATGGATAATAACATCATAAACTCCACTTACTAAATATAAGAGTTACTTGTCTAAAAGCATAAAAATCTCATTCAAATCAATGTTGCAAGGACTGTATAATGGTGTCCAAACAAAAAAACTTGGATCAAATACTTTGTTCACCGAAACATTCAATCAAAAGTGGTTGATTATTCTTGTTCTCATTGCAACAATTACGTGTAACGGTCTGGGAAATTTGTTTATGGGAAGGCACCTGTTCCCTCTTTTTCAATTCAGCCTCTTTAGCTTTGAGTTCCTTCTCCTTTGCTTGTAAACCCTAAAGCAACAAAAAATAACAAGGAAACAGAAACCATTAATTGCTTGTAAAACAAGTTAATAACAGATGAAAAAAAAGCCCTGACAATGTGACTCGGCATCTTGCATGTATTGACCTACCTTTGAATTATCAAGAGGAATATCAATTGTTGCATTGCGATCATAGGGTTCCGGAGGAAGGGGCGAAAGCCTTGGGTTTGCAGGGGCAACACCTCCACCTCCAGGATTCTACAAATTTAACAAAACAAAAAACGTAGTAAAATGGAAAGTTTCAAACGAAAGGAACATTCTTTACAAATACGATATTCTAAACTACTCTAATCTACAGGAATGGAAGCAATACAAGCTCGGATGCAAGGGGGCGGGAACATCCCCTCCAGTCAGATCAAATTCTCCAATTTCACATACCCCAAAAACATTTTATTTCTTTCATTTTCTTCCTTTTCTAATAACGTAAACGGAAGCTACATTGGGGATTTCAAATTCCTGTTGCAATCAAATTTCAAAAAGAAACGGAAACAGATTGAAGATTTCGCGCAACATTTCAGCAATTCCAATACCGAAAACTCGTATACGTAAATGTAGGTCTGTAACGGCACTCACCGCAAAGGGATTGACCTCCTCGTCGGCGAAAGGGTTCGGATCGTATCGATTCATGGGGGCGAACCAGGAGATCCACGCTCTGGTGACTGTGCGACAACAATGGGAATCCTAATCGGGAATGCGAGAGTTAGAGGTTTTGGGAATCGGAATCGTCGATCACGGAAAATGAGAGAGAGAGAGAGAGAGAGAGAGAGAGAGAGGGGTTATTGCGGTTGATTGGTGAGACAAAAGAGTGTACGTACGGCCTTGGTTCTAGTGGGAGCCGTTTGTTTCCTGGGAAAATTGAAACAGAAAATCAGAGAAAATATTATATAAAACCGTTTGGCGGGGAAGCGTGGTGTGGGGCCTTCTGTTTGATCTGACGTGTCATATTTTAGACATTAAAAAATGGGGAAAGAAAAATCGTAGTTTTCAGTCATTTCCTTATCAGTAAGATTTGGAGGCGTATTTATTTAATTAAGACTGTCACACTCACTAGATTTATTTTCATTTAGTGTATCGATAGAAATTAAATTTAAATGTAAGAGGCGCGTAACATCATCATGTATTTGATTTGATTACCATTCAAATGGTTCATGTGCGTTCAATGGCGGATTCAGAATTTGAATCTTATGAGGTCTCAATGTTCAAGGTTTAAGTTTAGATAAGAATTTGTCTGTGATGTCGACGCAACCTGTCGAGATATGCCTAAAATGCATTACATCAAATACTTAGTAGCTACAAAAGGGACTTATACAAAACATTTGGATGATCCTCGAAGGACCTTCACATGTATATTTTCCAAATTCTTCTAGTCTTGCATTACAGGAATGCATCAAGGGAACGAAAATGGCGGTGATTAAATACAACCACAATCACTAAGCTATCAAATTTGTTCTAACTATTTAACACCTATCAAAATGGTTTCAACCAACCGCTAATTATTATTAACTTTTACTCTCCGACACACGTAAATTGCCTATGTAACGGCTTTATATTTCAGTATACCGCCTCACATGTGGGCAATTTATCAAATACGCGGAAATCAAAATACATGCAGCCCAATTGGTCGTACCAAAACCAGTTTCAACTTCATCTTCACTCAGGCATTCACAAAAAGTTTGTAAATCAAGTTTGTAAGGCATCACAGATATACACAAGCCGAAAATCATTCACTATCAAGAATTTCTAGTGACAAATTGCCAAACAATTGGTTAGCTAATTTTTCAGGACAGACGACGTTGCACGAGTTAAAATAATAATAGAATGACCACAAAATATCGAACACCAAAATCGGACTGTTGGGCTATTCACATTCCAGAACCTTTGTCTGGTTGATTGCAGTGAGTTTTCTGGAAACGCTTGTGATGCAAACGTTGGTGGTGACAGTTCCGGCCATCATCTGCTGCATGTTTACGCGGATGTCTCTTCTTAGTAGTAGCCGCAACTAGTGCATCCCCATCATTAACAGTGTGGTCATTAGGTCTTTTTTCATGAGAGTGAGTCTTCACTTGATCCACTGCCATTAGGCTCTCGCCGTATCATGTCTAATAGGTCTTGGACAACTCCAGACATTGGTGGCCTGAACTCTGGCTCCAACTGTAGAATACAATCCGTGTTGGGAATATGGTTCGTTTTGAAGTGGAGGTAGTAAAACAACATATATGGTAAATCAAACTTATGCGTATGAGCATTTAAAGCATGTTATATATTTTGACCGAATAGATATACCAGGTAATTTATGTCTACCAACCAATTTGCCCGTGTTGAAGAATATTATGTCCCAAACTCCATAAAACAAAGTCTTACTTAACTACATAATTTAACAAGTCAAAAAGGTGTTGCTCACCTGAATGCATCGAGATATAATGTCTGCAAAATGCGATAAAGACTTTGTAGGATATTGTCCATTTAGAGAAGGATCAACCATCCTCGATAGTGCATCAATGTCATGAAGCTGGGTAGTGGCCCATCTAACCAGGAATTGCTCCCCTCGGTTCCTTGTGCTGTAAATTCAAAATTTTCAAATACTACACAAATTAAGCAGGAGTCGAGAGGAAGGGGGTGAGAATGCAATTAAGAACTTGAATTTGTCATTCTTCTCACCTGTCATGGGACTTCCGGCCAGTTAATAGTTCCAACATTACCACCCCAAAGCTGTAAACATCACTCTGATGAGTATAAATTCCTGACTCAAATTCTGGAGCTCCATAACCATAGGCTGATAGAAGCTGTCCTGACAACTGATAGTAAGAAACAATTTAGTATTAGTAAGTAGCATTGGCGATGACGGTAAGTAGTATCATCAGTTCAATGGCTCTACAATAGTGTGCCTGAAAAGCCCAAGTGGACAATCAAGAAACTGCAAGTCTTTCAAAAACAAAGTAACAAGGAAGACTGATAGTCCAATAAGCAAGCTTCGAGGTCAGGAAGGGAAAATCAAACCAACGGGAATGACCAAAAGCTACAAAACTATCAGGGAAAAGCAAATGTATATTGGCTAACATTAGAATGCAAAATTACATCCATTTAAGATGCAAAGGAATCGTTTCCGTTCTTACACTACTTTTCTTTGTTACTGTTCATTTGCAGGCTATTTATCTATACTTGTATACAATCAAAATGGAGAAAGCACCCATCACAAAAAATTCTCCTACTAATTAAAATCACGAAGAAGAAATAAAATAAATTTCTCCAAAACACTTAAGTCGTCAATGTTGGTTATGAACTTGTGACTCGTGACCCTTTGTAGAAAAAAAGCAACTAAAAAAATTGTAGAACTATGACTCACCTGACTCACAGATCCCAATGATATCAAGGGAGCCAAGCCACAGTCAGAAACGCGCACGGAAAGGTCATCATCAAGGAGAAGGTTGGCAGCCTTGAAATTTCTGTGTACAATAGGTGGCTGACAGACTTCATGTAAATACCTTCTCGAACAAAACAAAAACGGATTAGACTCACTGTATCTCCGATTACCATTTGATCAGGGAAAAATAAGTGTCATGACTATGTTTGGAAATTGTACTCACTCTAAGGCTCTTGCAGCTTCAAGTACCATTCTAATACGAGTATTCCACGGGAGTTTCTTCTTGAATTCATCATCTATGTGCAGAGCATCATGCAGTGAACCATTACTGCAATACTCGTAGATAAGAAGCCTTTGACCATGCTCTGCACAGTAACCCATAAGCTCGACAACATTAGCATGCCGGATTCTGTCAATGCTGTTTACCAGGTCAAGAAACTCGTCATCTTTCTGCTGACTAGAAGCTCTTTTGTCCAATTTCTTGACTGCAAGTAGCTGCAAAAGCATCCCAAAAGAATAGTGTCAGTTTCTAAACTATTCTATCCATATAACAGAAACTGCTCGATCACAAGAGATAGAAGCACATGACGCGGGAAGGGAGAAGATTATCTTCATGCATACAAAAGTACCTGAAAAAATGAAATAACTCTCTTCATGCAACTCTGTCCTATGCCTTGATGTTTTTGCAAATGTAGATAAGACTTCATTTAACCTTTAGTCTTTATAAAGTAAAATATCCACATCTTTTCTGCTTAAAGTGAAATTCATAGATATTATGAAGTCTCCCTGAAATCGCTTATCAAGTTTGACAGCTTGATTTTGATCGTCCTGAACTTGCTTATCAAATTTGACATTTGATGTCAATGAAAATGGAAACTCTCTACATGTCAATTTATATATTCTTGGAATGAAGGGAAAAATGGGTTTTGGTTTTCTAAAAACTTATCACATAATGAACATGAAGCACCGAATCCCTATATAAAGAATTGGATGTACCCATGCCACATGGTTATTTCATCGATCCTATGGTTCAGAAAGAACTCTCAGGTTTGAAGTACACATAGCAGATAATAAATAAACTGTAAACAAGAAAGCTGTTGAAAGCAATCAAGCAATGCTGGTGGACCTAGCATAACGAAATTACTAAAATGGTACAAAACAAGCACCAAACATAAATTTCATTCAACGACTCAGCCATTAGGTATATGCAATAAAAGCAAAACCCATCATAAAAACAGACCTTTCCGCTAGGTAGCTGTGCCCTATAGACACTTCCCAGCATGCCTGATCCTAGAAGGTTATCCGGAGAAAAGCTGTTTGTATGTTGCTGAAGGGAAGCAATGGTAAACGGCTTTGCAGAAATTGTACGGTTTGGACTTTTGGTGGCAGGCTTCTGCGTAGGCAGTTCCGTAGGCACAATTGGCTTCACAATGACCTTCGGAACAGGCGGTGGTGGAGGAGGGAGAGGTGGAGGAGGAGGAGCAGGCATCGAATACAAATCAAGTGCACTCAAACTATCCTCTCGCTTTGGTGCTGCAGCCATTTTATGTACCTTTCTATCTTGCTCATCATTTGGCTTTGGAATTGCCCATGTTCTTCTGGTTTCTGATTCATCATCCTCTTTTGGCCTCACAACTGCTTCTTTTGGAACTGTTCACCAAGATTTTAGTGAGTTTCTTAGAATAAGATGAATAAAATTGGACGGCTGAAGAAAGAAATTAAACTGAAGAAAAAAGTGAGAGAAGTTACCCTTCTGTATTTGATTGGTCGGTAGAACCACCAAGGACCCATTGTCCCCGGGAGGATTTTCCCTGTCACCAGTATATGCACCTATTTGATGCCGCTTGGAAATTCCGTCAGCCTCTTCTCTTCGTCTACTACGTCTTGGCATAAAAAACAGAATCGCTAGTATAAAAATAATAAACACGAAAGCCCCTCCAATTGATATTCCAACCACCCTTTTCTTAGTTAGAAATTTCTTCGGCCTTCCAGAATTTGATGTATCTTGTGAAGATGGTCCATCAACCGTCCCATTTTTTGAAGGACTTCTGCCAGGTGTTTTCCCAGTAGGTGGACCCCAAAATGGCAGTGGAGCTGCTGGCGGCCTCAATGTGGATGTGGGTGGAGTCAACGGGGATGTTGGTGGAGCGACTGGAGCAAGAGAAGAATTGAATGGATTCCCATCTTTTCTGCATTACAAATATAAGAATTAGCTATGTGCAGAATCTCTTTCCTTGATAACAATAAAACTTAACGCTTCATTTAACGATAAGTCTACAGTGTGTGAAACCGCACTTGAAATTCGGGATGCTGAGCAACTTTTCAGGTATGGGTCCAGCAAAAAGGTTGTTCTCTATATTCCTGTTCAACAAGGCAGAAAATCATTTACGATGGGAAAGAAACAGCAGACATAATCAGAAGGCAAGATAAAATTATAAACTTCTGAGTACTGTATATGACAAATAACATGAGTTGTTTAGAGGATTACAAGTCACTCAGGGGAAGATCCTGCAAAACGTCGATGGTTCCAGACAGCTGATTGTTCTGCAAATGTCTGCCAATAGAGGAGTTAGCTCAACTCATCGAGATAAAGTATGCTTATTGAAAAACCTCAGACACAAGATACTCACAGAGTGGTCAGGGTTATTAGGCTTCTTAGAGAGGGTGGCAGTTGGCCGCTCAAATTGTTACTGGAAAAATCTCTGCAAACAGTAAATGTGTATATCAGCCGCTAATAGACAACAATAGTAGTCTGGAAAGTATAATTCCCAAAATTTCAGAATAAGAACCTACAAGTTGGTCAACCCTGGAATTCCTTGGAAGGAATCTGGTATTTCTCCGGTTAATTGATTATTATTAAGAGACCTGATTGGCGAAACAGCATAACTTAGAAACAGTCACAGAAAAAACTGGGAGCTGCTATGCTGTACCAAAAGCTAGCAAATTGATGACTTACATTGCTGTGAGCACAGTTAACGAGGCTACAGAAACTGGGATGCTTCCGGTAAATTGGTTACCTGAAAGAAAACTGCCAAAGGTAAAGACTATCAAATCTTTTGCACAAGGATGTGAGCACAACAGGTAGAAATATTTCAGCAGTCTCGGGCTAGTATTTAATTATTTGCAGTACAACATTATAATTCCATAAAGAGGTTGAACATACAAGCTTCGCAGGGTGGCAGGTAAATTGGATGGAATACTTCCTCCGATATGATTGTTGCTTAGATCTCTGCACACAACCACCAATGTCAATAATCCACAAATGTATAAAAAAAACATAAGGTCAGCTACATATTATGATGTGAGGCAAGTATTCTACGATCATTCCCCGACAGTTTGCATTCTATATGTGGTGCGCACATGCACAATTGAAACAATTCACATTGTCAAATGCACTATCATCCTAATAAGCCATGTCGAACACCATCTAGGAATGAGCTTGGCACCCACACTATCATCCAAAGTAAATAACTTCATGTGAAAAAACATGCAGCTAACTTTAAACAGAAAAATCTACTCGCAATCGCCCCCTCTTGCATATCACTCCCATTTTGCCAGTTTTATCTTGAAATTAAGAACAATATAAAGGATTTTAATGCCAGTGAATGAAAAAATAACTTGAAGCAAAAGATATAACAAACCAACAACCTCACACACGTAAACACACATCAAGTTCAACCAGAGAGAGAGTGAGCGAGTACAACTTACATAGCCCGTATTGAAGCAAACATTCCCAAGTTTTCACCCAGTTCTCCTCCCAAATTAGTGCCATTAAGAACTCTATAAAATCATTAGAACCATAAGCCACTGACAATTTACATGTTACGATTAAAAATTTCTATCAATAAAAGAAGGTGAGCAAGAGATTAACGTACATTTCCAATATTACAGAATCGTTGCATTGAACACCTTGCCATGCTTCACCACACGGGTCTCCCCCAGCAGAAGTCCACCCGCGAAGCACAGGCGTGCCAAGCGCAGCGTGTAAGTTGTTAATTGCAGCAACTGATCAAACCGAAAGTAAAACACATCCAATAAGTGGTTACATCTCCAATTAACCATAAGAATTAAGAACAACAATCAAGTAAACATGTTTCCACACAAAATTACACTAAACCAACGCATATGAACTCCGAAAAACACCACACCGAAGCCACATTACAGCGAAAAGCCTATCGAATAAGTAGAGAATTACCATCAGTAGAACTAGTTGCTCCAAGAGAAACTTGAGCAAAGTAGATCAAAAGCAACCCCACTGAAACCGCAGCATAGATCTTCAAGTTCCTGTGCTCCAAAACAGATCTCTTCCTTCCCATTGATCCCAAGTTTTGGAATACTTCTCAATTCTCCTTTTCTCTATCCAATCACTTAGAAATCATCTTCCAATCTGAAAACTAATCCAAGAACAAAAACCACGTAATTACAACATAATTATTAATTATACAAAAATAAAACAACCCATGATCTTAATTTCCCAGAAAATGGAAACCCAATTGCCAAAATACAAAAATAAAACAACTTCACAAGAGAATCAAATATACAGAAGCATGTGATTCTCGTAAAAAGAAAAGCAATGGGATGAACTTACAGAGAAAGTGGAGGGGTGAAATAATAACTAAGCAAACGCTGAGTGAAATCAATGGAGATTATTGAAATAAATAATGCGGAAGAAATGCAGAGAGCTTTCTGGAAAAGGTAGTGATTTGTTTATCTGGGAATATTTTAGCAGGAAAAGATAAAATAAAAAAACCTTAAGAGCTAAGATTCAACGAATTAAGAAGCAATGGAGCTGCGGAAGTGAGGGACGTCAACAGAATTATTGCGTCATAATTTGGATTGGTAATTACCTGAAATTGTTTTTTAAGCCTTGGGAGAAAAGAAAGAGTGGGAGAAAAAGGAAGAGGCAAATGCGGAAAGGCGGTGAGAGAGCAAGAGTGAGGGAGAAGGAGGACGTGCTGTGAAGCTTTGAAACTCTTCTCTCTCTTCCCACTCTCTCTCTCTGTCTTTCTCTCTCTAAACTTCTTCAACTGAGGAACAGTAAGTGTGTGCGTAAGTCATACTTATCTCTTTTAAGAAAAGTATAAACATCAAGTCCACGCTCTGCGTGGAGCGCGTGTTATAATTTTTTACATCGGAATTTTTTTTCTTCTAAATATAGTAAAATTTTGAATCATTTTTACTTTTCTGCAACACATGAATTTGGAGACAAATTATATGATTCGAATTCATTTTTCTTCAATATGTAAGGAAGATAAATCTTGTGAGTATATCTAAATTTGTAATTATTATTATGTTCGATTGATGATATATCTAATTAATTTAACATTGTATTTGATTGTTATTAGAGCATTTCCAACAGGATGAGTATCATGTCAGTTTTGTAAAGATTGAGCGCATTACTGATATGCTTTATTCAAGAAGTTTTCCTTCTTTGAAATATAATGTACAATGCCTGTAATTATTATGTGATCTCAAAATACTTTCAAGTAGAAAATCAATTAAATTTATTAGAGAAAGATATCATCTTACGTATCGTGAAGTCCTTTTTGAATAACTCTTGTTCTAAAGTTTTTATTTACAACAGTTAAATGCGAAATTTGAATCTAAGATCTCTTTCAACAAAATAAAGATTAAATGTCGTTAGACTATATGATCATGCATAAAGTTTTTAAAAGTTGAATTAACTAAAGAAAACATGCTTTAAAAAACGATCTTTTAATTCCAGATTTCCATCCTTCTCCATAAAATTAGAACTAAACTGAAAAAAAATAATAAATATTCATTGAGATGTTTGTTTCCATTGGACTGAAATTAGTTCATTGTTCAACCTGGTGAACAAAACTATTTGGCATGGTAAATGTGTTGCCACGTTTCCCACTCGCGCGTAACGTGGTCAGTAAAGAGAAACCGAGAAAACTAATTTTCAAAAGTTTTCTTACAATAAAACACCGTATAGTCAATAATACCCGCCAGTTTTCTATCGCCTTCACGGGTTTTGTCGAATTATTTCTTAACTTGTTATGGGCTTTTTCGTCCAGGCAATTAAAAGCCCACAAAATGCAACACCACACATTTACGTAGGATACTGTTATTTTTATTTAACAAACGATATTATCTACATTACAATCGATTAGTAATAATATGATTCAAATTCGTTTTTGATGAAAATTGTACTTAAAATCTCTTACTTTTAAACAAAAAGAATTAGACTAGACAATAGTACTCAGAGGCATAGGGTACTATTATTTACACACCTATTTTTACCTTTTAAATATTTTTGATGATTTCTAACTGTTAATATTCTTCAATTTGTTTAATCTACGACAGAAATTGAACAAACTCGTAAGAGCAAGCTCAGCGTGGGCAGTTGCTCGGGGGACGGGGGAGAGAACAAGGGCCCGAGGCCTCGTGGACCGGCTCCAGCATGGGTAAGCCCGAGTGAAGGTGAAGGCCCGAACTCCAGGCTCGTGGAGAATTGCCAACCCGATAGCCTGAGGCCTTGTGATGCCAGCGTTGACATCAGCATGGCGTCATGCATTATTTAATTTTTTTTTTTGTCTTGCGCGTGGGGGCGAGTCGCCGACACAAAATCAGAAAAAAAAATTTACTTTTTCAGTTACCGTTGGGAAGCCACGTGGCTTCCCATGATCCATTCGATCTCAACGGGTATTTAATTTGGATTGTTCCATCTCAACGGTCAAAAAAAAAAAGTCTTATTTAATATCCATCGTTCGATCTGAGATCAACGGTGGATATTAATATGCTTTATAAATAAAAAAAATAAAAGAAAAATAGTTTTAAAATTAAGAAAAGTTACTGTTGTGACACGTGGCACAATCTGGAGTGTTGGAATTCAAATTTTTTTATATCCAATGGCAGAGATTAATTAATTGAATAAAAATTTAAAAAAAAATCAAAAAAAAATCTGAAATTTTTTTAAAAAAAAATTGTTTTTACTTTTCTATAAATACCTTCTCATTATCATCTACCTTACATAACAATTTCATATTTTCTCAACTACTTTCAATCGTATTCCTTTCTTTGTCTCAAAGTTTCAATCCATTTTTTTTCAACAAAATGACCACTGGTGCAGGTACGAATTGGTCGCTTCTTGAAGATGTTGCGTTGTGTACTAGCTGGGTTGAAGTTACTCATAGTTCGCTTACGGGTAATGAGATGCAGTTGCGAAAAATGTGGAGTCTTATTCATACCAATTATCTTGAGAAAATTGATGGAAAAAGAACCAAAGAATCGATATTCAGTCGTTGGAAATTACTTAGCCAATCGTTTAGTACGTGGAGAGACGCCTTGGCACAAGCTAGTAGTAATATTCGAAATGGGGAAAATTACTCGGATCAGGTAACAATATATTATTTATTTGATACCCAATATATTATTTATTTGATACCCGCAATTATTTGTTTGTATTATTTATTTGTTACCTACATAATTTATTATTTATTGTTTGTATTATTTATTTGTTACCTATTTACATTATAATTATGTTGTTTGTATTATTTATTTGTTACTTATTTTCATTATAATAATTTCTTCTCCCGCATTGTGTAGGAACTTCAAGCACAAGCTTGGTACGCTACCAAAACCAAAAGCAAAAATAAATCATTCAACCGGTGGGAATGTTGGAATATTGTAAAAGATTGTCCTAAATTTAGAGTTGTGTCAGTCGGTCCAAAAGTGCACATGAACATCACCCCTCTACACTCTACACCCGATCATGTCTCACATGTTCATAAAGATGATGCAGAAGAAGTGCCCGAAACGCCCTTCCCTGAACAAGCGTCGGGTTCGATCCGTTATCCAATTAGGCCTCAAGGTAAGAAGGCTTCAAAGAGAAAAGGGAGTGCTTCCAAGAATGATTATGCAAAGTTCATGGAAGAACTTACTCGCCAAGGTGAATTGAATTTGATGAGGGAACTGGCGAAATATGAAGCTGATAAGGTTAGAAATGACGCAAAAACTGCAGCTATTGAGAGAGAATTTCAGGCTAATGAGACAGAAAGAGAGCTACTTAGGCAAGAAAGGGAACATGTTAGAGAAGAAAGACGGGCTCAACGAGATCGTGAGATTATGAACACGCCTTTAGAAGGGAAGTCTCCAAATTCTAAATTTTTTTGGAAGTCAGAGAAAGCGGACGTGGTGCGAAGGAGGCGTGCAAGAGAAGCGATAACAAGCCAAGATGGTCCTAGCACCACAAGAGAAGATCATCCTAGCACCACAAATTGGTTAAGTGATAATGAATAGAGTAGTTTTTGTAATCGGAGCCCATAATTTTCCAATCACTTTGGGTTGTAATTTATTATTTATTATTTGTATTATTTATATTGTTTCCAATTTATTGAATATTTATTCAAATTAATTTGGTAAGTTATTTATACTAAGAGAATATTTATTGAAATGACAAAAACACACCAAATAAAATTACATAAGCATACGGAATAATTAAAAACTCACTAAAAAAATTACATAAACATACCAAATAATAAAACACACCAAATAAAATAACATAAACATACCAAATTAAAAAAAACAACTAAATGAACTTAATTATCTTCAGCTTGTTTCAATGCCCACTGGTGCTCTATCAAGTCAATTTGTCGGGCATTGTGCATGTCTGGCATTTGAAATGCAGTATATCGTTGAATGAGCCTTTCATTGTAACGTCCATCCCTTTGTAATGGCTCATGTTGCACGGGCTCATTGGTGACATCATGAGTACAATATATACGTGTTCTTGAATTGTTCATTGATAGGAGCATATTCATGCGACTTAAATGGCTTGTTCTCGTACATTTACGTTATGTTTCTCTAGTTATTTTAGTCCTTTATGCTTCTTTTGTGTGTTTTCAGGTTCTAAGGGCCTAGGGAGCAAGAAAGTGCATTTTGAGGCCATTTGGAGCATTTTTGGGCATGGATTGGATAGCTTATCCATGGAGCTTAGAGGATGGACGAATTTGAAGGCCTTGTATGCACTTGAAGACACAAAACAATGGCCCTAACCCAATCACATAACACCTTGCCATGGGCTTAACACAAACACCATTCCTTGCCATGCAAGGATGAGCAATTTGGGTCCATTTCATGTACTTAAACTCTAGCCCAATCCACAATCACTTCAAAGCCATGCAAAACCTTTCAACACCCTTTAATCATCCTCCTTTAAGTTATGATTTTATTTCCTAACCCTACATGCATTATTTATTAGCATCTTCACATGCATTCACACACACTTTACACATTCAAACACTAGCCAAAACCGTGAGCTCCCATTCCCTTATGCCATTTTCAGATTTCCACCCACTAACCTAGTCATCAACACATGCATTCACTTCATCATTACACCACCACTCATTCTTTAATCCACATGCACATTCAATCATTCACTCAAGCACCCTTGTGCCATGTTTCCCCCTTTGTTCCCACCCATCACATGCATCATCATCAAACAAACAAGTCTATGCCGTGACCTTCCTAGCCATTTCCAGCTTTTCCCTTTACATTTCACATGCATTCCATACTTCTCCTAGCTGTTTTCCATCATTATTTCAGCCACCATTCACTCTTTAATCCACATGCATTCACACACACTTCACACAAACAACATTCACATGCAAACACAAGCTTTAACCAACAAACAAAACAGCCAACACATGCACCAAAACACTTTGCCGTGGGCACCATTCCACATTCCAGCTTTCCCTTTTCATTTCCAGCTCTAACTCTTCATCATTGCAGCCACAAACACCTTAAACAAACAGCCATATACATCTCCACTCCTCCTATAAATACCCTTGCATTCCCATCACCTAGGCACATCTCATAACATCTCATTCCATTCACAACACTTCACATAACACAAACACAACCCTTGTGCCGCAAATCCCCTTCCATTTCTGTGCAGTTTTTCTCCTCCATTGCAGCCATTATCCAACCACTTCCCATCCCTCCAAAACACTTCACATAATCCCCAAAGCTCACCTTAGACCTTGTGCTACAACAACGAGGAAGAAAAGAGTGCCTAAACGTTCATACAATTCAAGTTTGAGTTGTTGGAATGTTTAGGTGTTTCTTTGATTTCAAAGTTTAAATTTAATTCTCTTTGTTTTGTACGTATGAGAATGGAAGAGAAGAGTGCCTAAACGTTCATACAATTCACGTTTGAGTTGTTGGAATGTTTAGGGGTTTCTTTGATTTCAAACTTATGAGGAACTAAACCCCCTTTAGCTAGGGGGTGATTCGAAACTATGTTTATATTTGCAATATGAATTGATTAACTTTCGTTGGAATTTCATAAGTTGTGGATTCAATTTGTTTAACCGTTTGATTGATAACTTATTTATGAATGTTTATTAAGAATGCGCGCTTAATTTTCATGCATAAATATGACGCTAGAATATAAGTGAATTTCACCTAATCGTTATGAACTTATATTCACAAGTAGTGGAGGTTGCTTATAAACAATCGCGTTAAATGAATTCTTGGCACTAGTTTCATGCTCATCATAGTAACGAATGCCTCGTCAACACTTATAGTTTTCATAAATGCTTAATGATCTTTGATTGTATCTTTATTGTGCTTTTCACGTAAAGGACTTTTGGAGAATGTGGTGAATTGCGTTGCGCTAACCCATCCAATTCATTAATTTAAGGAGAACTTGACGGTTAATTTAAGCGGACCTAATTAACCCGGGGTGTTGAGTTTCACAACTTATCGAAAGACCAACTGAGAATCAATATTGTATGCAAGTGTAACATGTGTGGAGAAGAACCCCTTGGCTATTCCATCATCCATATTTTCATCACATCCATATTTACATTTTGCCTTTAATTATATTCTGTCCATTTAATTTAATATCGTCCAAACACATTTCCCCCATATTTCGTTGAGTCTTAATCATTCGTATTTGTTTTATTTTTATATCTTTAAGCTTTTGGAGTCATAAACAGTTTCAAATTCGTCTAAATCAAGTTCTAGTTTCTATTTGAGTCAGTTTGATTGTTTTAGGCAGTTTGAGTTTTTCAAAGCCATTCTGAGTCATAGTAGTCTTGTTAAGAGTATTTACATTTAGTTTTTGTGTTTTCAAGTCAATTCAAAATAGATTAGCACCCCTAGTTAATCCCCGGTTAGAACGATCCCTACTTACATCATTACTACAATTGTCACAAATAGGGTTTAATTTGTGCGCGTATAATTCTCGCATCATTCATCGTGTCTGGCTCATATTCATCAACGACTTCATAATCGTACGCATCTTCCACAATCATGTTGTGAAGAATGATGCACGTCATCATGATGGATCGAAGCGACTCTACATCAAACAATCTGGCAGCACCTCTGACGATCGCCCAGCGAGCTTGGAGGATACCGAAACAACGCTCCACATCCTTCCTGCACCCCTCTTGACAGCTTGCAAAGTGTTTTTCCTTTGCACTTCACGGACGTGGCACTGGTTTGACAAATGTTGATCATCGCGGGTAAATGCCGTTAGCTAGGTAGTATGGCCCGTCGTACATACGTCCGTTGACCTCATACGTGACTTTTGGTGCCTTTCCTTGCAGGACATTGTTGAACACTAGGGATTGAGTAAGGACGTTGATGTCATTTTGAGCTCCCGGGACCCCCAAAAAGGCATGCCAAATTCATGTATCAAAAGATGCCACCGCCTCCAGAATGATACTTTTTGCTCCTTTTCTGTCCCCATAAGCGCCTTACCATGCACTTGGACAGTTTTTCCACGTCTAATGCATACAATCAATGCTTCCAATCATCCCAGGAAAACCACGCATCTCGGTCTTTTTCAACAGCCGTTCCAAGTCCATGTTTGTAGGTTTGCGGAGGTACTCAACGGTGTAGATAGATTCGATTGTTCCACAAAACCTCATCAGGGATTCAAGAATGGTTGATTTCCCCATCCTCGTTATCTCATCCACTTGGTCTGCAGATGCTCCATATGCAAGCATTCGCAAGGCAGCAGTAATTTTTTGCTCAGGCAGTAGACCCATAGCACCAAAAACATCTTTCTTTTGCACAAAGTAAGAATCATGGTTGCAAACAGCAATCATGATTTTGTTGAACAAATGTCGTTCCATTC
The DNA here is from genome assembly GCF_041283825.1 of Pyrus communis. Classification (NCBI taxonomy): domain Eukaryota; kingdom Viridiplantae; phylum Streptophyta; class Magnoliopsida; order Rosales; family Rosaceae; genus Pyrus; species Pyrus communis. The sequence continues at coordinate 5,090,459 of NC_142573.1, read as the reverse complement.
TAAAACGACGTCTAAAGTACGTATCAGGGAATGCATTATTAGGAACAAAATAATCATGCAAGAGTTCCATACCTCGTCGTTGCCTGCTTCTATCAAGGTTTCCGGAACGACTGGGCCTGCAGATCTGAGCCATAGCTTGGATGACCCGACGGGAATGTAAGGCTCTACCCATTCTTACTTCGTCATCTCTCCTTCTACGCTCTTCATCCTCTTCCCTCTCATTTTTTGCCCCCTGGTGATTGAACATTGCTTCTGATTGGTTAAACAATTCTTCCTCTTCCTGATCGAGTTCCCACATCATCCTTGAGGAAGAAGAAGACATTGTAAGAAAGAAGCATAAACTATGAATAATGATACAGATTTTTGTGAAGAAGGAAGCATAAATTATGAATAATGATAGAGATCTTGAGAAAATTGGTGTGAGATTTGTGAGGATGGATGATGGATTATATGGAGGATTCAGAAAGGATTAGGTTGTACATAATGCCACGTGGCATGACGTCATTCGTTAAAAATCTGATGGAAATCTATCATCAAGGATTGTGAACAGATTATGACACGTGGCATGTCGTCATTCGTTAAAAATCTGATGGAAATCTATCCTCAAGGATTGTGAACAGATTATGACACGTGTTAAAAATCTGATGGAAATCTATCCTCAAGGATTGTGAACAGATTATGACACGTGGCATGTCGTCATTCGTTAAAAATCTGATGGAAATCTATCCTCAAAGATTGTGAACAGATTATGACACGTGGCGCGACGTGATTGGTTAATAATCTTATCAGAAAACCATCACCAATAATTGTATTTTCGGATAATGACACGTAGTATAACGAGTACGATTAAAAAATTTATCGGAAATCCATCCCAATAATTGTCTTTTCGAATTCTATGACAAGTGGCGCAACGACAACGATTAAAAATCTTATTCGAAATTACAAATAAAATTATTTTGTATTATTTAATAATACTTCGGATAATGACACGTGGCGCAAAGAGAACGATTAAAAATCTTATCCGATATTACAATTAAAATTATTTTGTATTATTTTATAAATAAAAAAAATACTAATATTTTATTACCTATTGCCAGAGCTATTGAAGTGTAACGGTGGAGATGTAAATGCTATTTCCAGGGCTATTACTGTTTATTAAGGGCAGTTACTGTTCATTAGATGGATTGAATAATGCATAGTCGGGGAGAAGGGCTCCAACGCTGAAGTTGCTCTAAAAAGTGAAAATTAGTATGGATATCAATACTCTGTACATAGAAGCCGCTGCAAAACAAAATTACGCAAACGGTCATAAATTTTGGTCTTTCCCAGAAGCCCGTTGGGATGACGTGGAGCGTCAATCCGGTTCTTTTTTTTTTGGTCATAAATGTTAGTGTGGAATAAAATTGGAGGTGAGGAAAAGCGGCTTTTGGAAAAAGCAGAAATTGGAGAAAAAAGGACCCATGTCGTAAGAAAAAAAAAATGGGTATCTGAAAAGTGAAAAGCGGTTTTTAGCTGTCATTCGTCGCAGAATTTGTCTAGCAATTGCCAATTAAGCCCCACCGACTATTATTCTATATAAGGCAAAAAAGACAAATTTGGTGAAATAATTTAATTAAATAAAGACAAATTAGTAAAATAATCAAAAGAAAAAAAGCACTCATAAAGTTGAATTACAAGTTGCAAATTACCGAATACGCCAACGCTTGCGTTGTTTTGCTGACGTCATCCGATTTGATCATATTTTTGCAGTTGTCTGTTTTGTCCCCGGAAGAAATAGCATATTACAGAGAGCCACAACGCAAATGGCACGTACGACGGCGACAACGCCGCTGAAAGTGGTGTGTTGCAGGCTTGCAGCTGCCTCTTTTGTCTGCTAACGTGCAACTGTGATGGTTAGTTTACTAGATTATGTAACTAAGAGGTGATTATCTACTAATTGTATTAGTTAATTTTGCCCAATTATTGATCAATTTATCACATGTCACAATGTACAAACATAATATGATTTCTCTAATCTAACTCATTATTCATAAAACTTACGTAAAAAATGTGTGGATTAATAGTCGTGCATGCGCGCGTGAGCTGATTCTGACCATTCATGCTTGAAAATTAAGATCATCTCACGCGTTTGTGCGAGATCCTTTTATTGCTCAATTTATGATGATGATCAAGCAACATTTGTCTCGAAATGTAGAGTAAGTTAAAACGCTACATTTCCTTATATACAATATATAAAAAGTAAAAAAAAAGGGAGCAAAGCTTATTATCTTCGATATAGTGATTTGGTATAAGATTTTGATACCATTTTGACTTGAGAAAGGGCGAGTGTGACAGAAATACTGTGTCGCTATTATTTCTAATGGTCAGAAAGATTGCAAGTTGAAATCTCCTTTTCTTCAAACAAAATAAATTAGGTCATGCGCATAAATTTGGAGGATTCAAATTAAGATGATGTTAATGAATGGGCATATCTGGTAATGGAGTTGGAGGAGAAAGACATAGAAAGCAACATTATAACCGATTTTAGCTGTTAATAAGGCTATCTAAGTCACACTCATACTAATTATTAAGCTAAGCTAAGTAAATATTAAGTGCTTGTTAATCTCAGCTAAGTAAACATTTGAGCATGTTAATCTAAACTAAGTAAATATCGACTGCATGTTAAACTATGCTAATTAAATATTCCATTGTTGTACAGTTATTTATAGGCCAAATAGCTACAATAAACATATTTTGACTTACATCATCTGTTGTTCTTGTCAAATTATCAGAGAGGCAAATCAAATGCCTACTTTCAACAATATCGATATTATCCTTAACTTGTTAATTATCACTTGTACAGTCCGACAAGTGTGAAGTTTTATGACAACAAACCTATGTACCAGTTGGAGGAAGGTTAAGAATTTAAATTCTTCTTTTCTTAAAAAAAAAAAAGAAAAAAAAGGTCAATGTAGAATATTTCAACAGTTATGTCAACGTCGTGTTGTCAATTTATAATCAAAAGGTCGAAGAATGCATGTATGTCCTCACAATAATTTGTTTTATTTTAGACGACTACGGTGTGACATCCCACATCGCCCAGGGGAGTGATCCTTAAATGTATATTCCCATCCCTACCTAGCACGAGGCCTTTTGGGAGCTCACTGGCTTTGGGTTCCATGGGAACTCCGAAGTTAAGCGAGTAGCGCACGAGAGCATTCCCAGGATGGGTGACCCATCGGGAAGTTCTCGTGTGAGTTCCCAGAAACAAAACCGTGAGGGCGTAGTCGGGGCCCAAAGCGGACAATACCGTGTTACGGTATGGAGCGGGCCAGGAAAGTGGTCCGCCCCGGGCCAGGATGTGACAACGGCGTCTCATGATATTACTAATATGTGGATGTTGTAAACTTAAGATTTTGTCATCTATTTATATTTGAATAGCTAAATCAATGATATTATGTGACAGTTTATAAAAATAATTATTGGTGCGAACAAAATTTAGGGGTCCACTTGTTAGAAAAGCATAACCATATATGCATGCAAGTGCGGATTTGCGATGAGAGTTATGTTCATCACATTAGAATAGCTAAATTTATATAGACCAAAAGAAAAAAAAGTAGCTCAATTCATGAACTCCCCCACCAAACACAACTTCTAATTTTTCACTGTCCAGGAACAGGGTTCAATACACTAAGTGTGATAATACAATTGATTCAAATATCTTTTTCAAGATTCTCACCAATTGTATTATTATTTTTGGTGTACTAGACTTTATTTCCGGCATACAAAAAATCTCTCAGATTGCAGTCATGACATAATCAAGCTACTATAAAGTACAGAATAAATTCTCAATATTGGGACCAATCTACATACTCTGACTAATTGATCCCATCCTCTCCAATCACATGAAATCCCCTCGTTTCCCTTTCTTCCAAACTAAGGAATAAGGGCCTTTATCTGTTTCAACATTTTCAGTACTTCAATAAAGTCTTATTTTTCCTTGTCGACTAGACACTCCATTTTCTTGTACTAGCGATATTGACAGAGCGAAACTAAACTAAACCTCTACAAGTCCCTCATAACAATTCACTGGGTGTAAAAATCTTAAAATGATATGATTTTTATCAAAATTGTGTTACGTAGCTTGAAGAGTTTGCATAATTAACTTTTAAAAGAGTTTAAAAATAATCTTAGAGGCACCAACTCTTATCCCAAATTATATTCTATGTCTCTATTTGGTTGAACCTCGTTGATTTGTTCCTTTTTTTCTTAATCACACTTACACAATGATTCAAACATTTTTTATTTACATTTTGTTTACGATTTTTGGACAATTATTTACATTTTAGTTAAAAAAAAATGATGTTCATACACTTCTTTTCCTTCTGCACCTTCATATCGAATTGATATCAAACTGGTAATCTACGAAACTCGAACTCACAGCCTCTCATTAACATTTTAGTCAGGGTTGATGTGATTGCCAAAAACCCACAATGTTTGATTGTAAATTTCTCAGGCCCAATGACCCAAAACTGATCCAATCCACAATCAAATTCTGAGGCCCGTAATTAAATCAAACGTGGGCCGTGATTTCAGATCCAAAATTGTCTGCGCCAACCAAACCAACCACCAAATCCTCATCACCTTCTTCGTCCCCACCATCGTCGAACCATCTGAATCTCTCTCCGTCTCCGATCGCATTATCGCAAACCCAACGAGAGATGCAGACCCGGTTCACAGCCCTAGCGGCGCGGATCATAAAATCGACCGCCCGGTCCTTCTCCTCCTCCTCCTCCTCCTCCACCCAAACCCCGCCCTCAACCGTGACATCCTCCTCCCAATTCCCCCAAACTCTGGCGGGCCTGCGGGCCCGCCTCGCCGCCGAGTCTCCGATTCTGACGGACTTCGTGGAAGGCGAAGGCCCGTATTCCGTCGAAGTCGGAACCAAGAAGAACCCTCTCCCGAAGCCGAAATGGATGAAGGAGTCAATCCCCGGCGGCCAAAAGTACACTCAGATCAAGAAAAAGCTCAGGGAATTGAAGCTTCACACGGTGTGCGAGGAGGCGAAGTGCCCCAACCTCGGCGAGTGCTGGTCCGGCGGCGAGACCGGCACTGCTACCGCCACGATTATGATTCTTGGTGATACGTGTACGCGCGGTTGCAGGTAATTTGTTTGATGAAATGTGCATGTGAGATAATTGCTGTGTCTGATGGATTTTGCATTGATGGGAGTTTTTTGGTTTTGGGTTGAAATTTTCAGGTTTTGCAATGTGAAGACTTCCAGGACTCCGCCACCGCCGGACCCTAATGAACCGACGAATGTGGCGGAGGCGATTGCGTCTTGGGGTTTGGATTATGTGGTGATTACTAGCGTGGACCGGGACGATTTGCCCGATCAAGGGAGCGGACATTTTGCAGAGACCGTGCAAAAGTTGAAGGTGCTCAAACCCAGCATGCTCATTGAGGCTTTGGGTATGATTTTGTTCTTTAACTAATGAATTTTTTTTAGTATAATGTGTGAATTAGGATGATAGAGTCAGCTCGGTATGGAATTCAGAACATTTACGTTGAGTTGACAAAATATTGCCTTTTTATGCTTATATGATTAAGAGGTTGTGAGTATTAAGCTAATAGATGTGAAGTTTGGCAGTTATGTGATTAGAGTTCATATGCGCTGTTGATTTTGCATGTTTTCTTGTAGTTCCTGATTTTCGGGGAGACTCGAGCTGTGTAGAGAAAGTTGCAACATCCGGATTGGATGTCCTTGCTCACAATATTGAGACAGTTGAAGAGCTTCAGAGGGCAGTGCGGGATCACCGTGCCAATTTTAAGCAATCTTTAGATGTTTTAATGATGGCCAAAGACCATGCTCCCGCGGGAACACTTACAAAGACTTCAATAATGTTAGGCTGCGGGGAGACACCTGATCAGGTTGTTAGGACGATGGAGAAGGTGAGAGCAGCAGGTGTTGATGTTATGACATTTGGTCAATACATGCGACCTTCAAAGCGCCACATGCCTGTGTCTGAATACATTACTCCTGAGGCCTTTGAGAGATACCGAGCTCTTGGCATGGAAATGGTATTCTTCTATCCCTTTGTTTTTAACCAAGCTGGCTATGGGAATGACTTATTTGGCTAGGGTAGCAGTATTGCCTCCATATTTTGCTTTTCCCTGTTGACTTGATATGTCCTCTACTTTATTAAATCAGCAATCAGTATTGGTAGTGCTTTGTTCGAGAAATCTTTAGTGTTTCCTTTTCTCATTACTAGTATTCACTTCGTATCACTCAGATAGGATACCGAATTTTAGGTTAAGCTGTTTATATTGGGAGTTCAACATGATAAACAAAAGATCTTCTGGCCCGCCTCACCTATATAAATTTGTTCACAAGGATCTCATGGCATGAATTAATACAATACCATCTCACTTTATCAAGCATACTATCATATGATCCTCTTTTATGCATAACAGTTTAATAACTGTATATTTTGTATGGAACAGGGATTTCGATATGTGGCATCTGGTCCCATGGTAAGGTCGTCATACAAAGCTGGCGAATACTACATCAAATCTATGATAGAATCAGACCGGGCTTCATCTTCGCATGTTTCTGCCTCGTGATGAGTGGGTTTGTTTCCTACACATAAAATCTTCATGTCTTCTTACCATGAGGTTTCAGTCTGTATTCTTTTCCCTCCTGCTCATTCTCTGTATTGTACAAGTGCTGATTATAGAGGGCCCTAGCTTACCTGGTCTTGTTACGATATCGGTTCCAATTGTGTTGTCAATTCATTGTAATTATCAGATATCCCTCTGGTGTTGAGGTCTTATATTCTTGTGATTGTTGCTGTTAATCAGCTAATTAATACTTAATAACAAGAATAATTGCCCATTCTTCGATAACAGATCATGTATACGTGCTCCGTTTTTTGTTTCGGATTCTAGTTTTGGCACTAAACACACACGAAATGTCCAACGCGGATTGCTGGAAGCCGCCTTCCGATGATCCATCTTATAAAACTTAATACAATATTATGCTGAAGGAATGGACAGGGTAGTTAATATATTCCTTGCTTATAAGTCCCACCTGTTTGTTGGTAGCAGTGCTTAGTGCCGGACCGCCGGTCCTACTGTGGTCCTAAATTATGTTTTTTCTGGGGGCTTTCATGCCCAATGTCTTCAATTTGTAGGTCACAAGCTCACAGGCATCTGATCTGGGGTCCATATTGAATATTGATGGTGGCGGCGTATGGGGTATCTTATCTTTCTGCTTTGTTTTCTTAAACTTATGTCCGTACTAAAAGTCTCTCTTCCATTTGGGATTTCATAAAAAATTGGTTAGGCCAACTAATAAGATGTTACTTGTTATGTAAATGTTCAGCGATATTGACATTTGTGTGATTAAAGTATTGGTGTTATCAATAATATCACGATATGTTGATAACTGATTATGCTTCGATATGGTGATTGAGTTTAATGATATCTAATATCAAGTTTTTCACCTCTTGTATTCAATAAAATGTAAAATAAACGGGTGAGATTTAAAAGAACAAATTATTTACATCACATTCATGATTCATTTTAAACATTAATATTTTGATACACTCAATATTACGGAATATTGTAGTTGAACAAAAATTTTATATTTACTCTTTTTTTGGGCAAATCTTTTATGGTTACTCAAGAAACCATATAATAACTGAGCGTGGGTATACTTTTTAGTGTGGCAGAAATACGTGCGGTGCATTAACTATCATAATTTAAATGGTTGAAAACTTGAGGGAAAAAAAAAAGAAAAAGTCTAACCACTTTTATTATGACTGCTATACTCCTCGCATTGAAAAATTTCTTGTGAGTATGTTATTATCATCTCCTTTCATCCCCTTCTCTCACATTTTTCTTTTTGTCTTATTCTTTATATAAAAAATTCAAAACAAGATGTAAACGTAGCGTAATCGCAACCGTTTAAATAGGAGGAGATGGAATGGGAGAGAGATTAGAAGGGGAGTTAATCCTACTATGGTTACTTTTGTGTCCAGCATTTGATATTTACGAGTGTAGCCTAGTCTATCAGCAGCTCTCTGTCACTGTCACCCCCAATCCCTTTCAATTTCATTCAGATTTCAGACTCTCTCCAATTTAGGACCGTTAAATTTTCAAATCTTTATTTCCCACCTCCACTTCACTCACTACTAGCGAGTCACTAGTACAAAAGGACTCTCTGAAAGCTAAAAATTTCTGCTTTAAAAAAAATCATAAAATGGGTTGTTGTCTCGGCACCGCCAAGACCCAAAACCCACCGCCACCACACCACGACCCAAATGGCCCCAACAACAGCCACTTCCACGCCAGATCCTCCCTCGCGGAACCCCTCCAGACCCGTATCCCAAAACCCCAACTCAGAGCCGCTGCACCGCCGAACTCACGGCCGCCGGTTGTTGAAATCGAAGAAGAGTCGGTGAAAGAGGTTCTCTCCGAAACCCCAATTTTCAAACCCCAAATCCCCAAAATAACCCCAGAGAAAGACACCCATTCGCCTCCGAAGCTCCAACCAGAGCAGCCGCCCAAAGAGCTTGCCGTCGACATCGCCGTCCCCGCCGAGCCTTCCCAGGCTTCGGAGCCTTGTGGGGTCACCCTCAGCGAGAGCTTCTCATATTCGACGGCAACCACCGCCACCACCATAACTGACGCCAGAGACGACGAGGTTACGAGTAAGCAGAAGAGAGATGCGGGTCCCAGAGTGCATGGCGCTTCTTCAACGGCGGCGCGTAGTAAGCGTCCTTACTCCGGCGACGTCGCCGCGCGGAGGGAAAGAGCAGCCAGACCTCTGGCGAGGGCATCGGAGCCTTCGATGGGGAAGAGGAATCGAACTGAAACGAGTTCGTTTCGCGGGAGGGAATCGGGTCAGCTGAGTACCTTGCAGCAGCGCAGTGGTGGCCCCACTGGAGTGAGGCGCGATACGGTGTCGTCCAGGTCGAGGTCACCGGCTACCCGGACGGCCGGTGGAGTGGGTCGAGGGGGCAGGGGAAGAAGCCCGTCGGCGTCTAAGGTGACTGGACCAGCTGGTGGCAGTTCCTCGCAGCTGGGAGTGGGAGGAGTTGAGAAACAAGGCAAAACTAAAAAGGAGGAGGAACCAAACGGCGCCGTCGTGCAGCAAGGGAATGAGGGTAAAACAAGAAAGGAGGAGGAACCAAACGGCGAGGTTTCGCAGCTGGGGAATGAAGGTAAAACTAGAAAGGAGGACGAATCACACGGTGGCGTTGCGCAGCAGGGGAATGAGTCCTCCATCGACAACCCTCTGGTTTCATTAGAGTGCTTCATCTTTGTCTAAAGTTGCTTCTTTACTGGTTGCATTTTGTCAAAACGAAAGTGCTTTTCTTCTTTCTGAAAGTACTGTGGAATTAAGCACTTTCCTAGCAAATGTTGGCAAAACATGTTTTGCTTTCTGAAACAATGTAAATTATCTGGAAAATGGTATAAAGATTGAGTCTTTTATCTAAATGTTGTTCGAGTTGCTCTATCATCGTACTTTTGTGTGAATTAGTTATGTGCACCCTTCATTTGGAGAGGATCTTGTGTACAACAGCTGCCGCATTCGGCCTCTCCCTCAATCGGATGAGACCATGCGCGTGCTCCGACGGACGGACCTTGGTAGCTCGATGCAGGATTAAAGCACGGTTTGTGTTGAGATTTGCAAAATTGTGGTTCGTGGTTGTTTTTTTCTCTCTTTCAAATGTTTGAGATTTGCAAAGTTGTGTCGGGACATGTTTGTCCTGGAATCGGTATCTTCTCTTGGAATGGGATGGGATGGGAAAGACAAAGGCATCTCAGTACTTTCCTTTTCAAAATTGGTTTTGGTGCAAGCCTGCAAGCCTTTGAGGGATACAAGCTTCCGGCATCCCACTGTTTCTAGGAAATTTCCTGTCGTCCCTCGCTTTTTCTTCCTTACGTGTCCATACTAAGTGAAACTTCACATCGTTAGAGTGGTACGTTGCTCCATCGCAGTGGAATGTTCTACTCCAAGCACAACAATACTATTTCAAGCACTACCACTGCAAGCATAAACGTTACCACTTTTCGCACCATGTACCGCACTTAGTGCATTCACACAATGAAGGAAATTCAGTCTTCGTTTTCAGGACTAATGTATCACGAATCCTTGTTTCGGGTTTAATCAATAGAGGATTATTTTGATATTTAGAAACTAAACACCAAGAAAATCAATTTGAGATGACAGCCAAAGCTTTATACATAAAACGGAATATGTACATATGATTGTTGTTCTGCTGATGAGTCTCGGTTCCTGGCTTCCTCCTACGTTCAACAGACTGATGTGATCGTCAACTGACCCTAATTCGATCATGTCTAAAACCAAAAGGACTAACGAAAACTAGGTTTTTCTTGTCAGTGTCCATGTCTTGTGTCAGCTTGAAATTTAGATCGATGCAGGATTAAGGCAAGGTTTGTGTTTGATGGAGAGGCCAAGCAATGTGCTCCGGTGGACACGGTGCAGGAGCAGGATGTGCAATGAAGGTAGGCGTATCTTCCCCAGGCATCATCACAGATACTTCTCTGGCATAAATTCTCATCTGCACAAATTTGATACAAAACATATAAATTGGAGTATGTGTTGGTTTTGGTCCTTTTGGAACCTACCATGGCAGCAACCCAAGTGAGCAAAATTTATTTTCTATATCACATTGTAGCAAGCAAAATGATAAGGCTAATATTTTCAAGTACCGGATATTCTAGCGGTACTTCATATAATATAATATAAATTCGTGTCTCTCCACTTATTTTATGACACGTGAATTATCAGACACTTTGAATTTGAAGAAATGTCCAAATTAATCGCTAAGACCAAAGAGGGTTCTGATGAGGAAGATACTTCTCTGGCGTGGTTGGTGGCTTTTAACTTTAAAGATTCAAATGCAGCATGCTGTTGATGATTTAATCAAAATTATTATAAAAATAAGCTTTTTAATCCAAGATTAGAACATAAATCCTGATATTATAATCATCCCTTCTCGAGCAGGTTAATAAAAAGTAAATAAATAAAATATTCCTTCAATTATATATCTTCCAAAATACTAAGCTGTCAGCAGAATAGCGTAACCTTCTCCACAAATCAAGCCTTCCTCACACACCAAATTCAACTGTTATACATAAACAATATCCAATTTTTTATTTTTATTTTTAAATTTCCTAATAGCTCAATGTCGTGTGAACACTTGTTCTACGGGAAGTGATTAAGATATAACTTACTCAAGATTATATATGTAAAATGTATAGATTAACAAAAAGATTAAGCATGCATGTTGTTTTCGAGATCATAGAAGGCATAAACATTATATTTGGCACATGTCACATGGTAACTTGAAAGTGTGATAAATTAAAATATTTCCTAACATTGGTACTTGTAGCATGTGATTAAGTTTGCCATTCCAATGCTTAGATTTGGGGTAAATGGTAATAATTTAAAAGTAAAAAAAGTACTTGTTGCTAACTGATGAATTCTAGTAAGTATCTTTTATTTACGTAATTAAGATCTTTCATAGTAATTTGAGTGAGTGTGACCTATATATAGAAATCAGGTAGTCTAAATTTGATTTCTATAACACTACTACTACAGTAATGAGTTCAACAAATTAGTTTCACATTCAAATTTTCCGGCATATGTAAAAGTGTAATTCTTATACGAGTTCAATATATTAGTATCACACTACTTTTTTCGGTGTACTGCGGAAGGCTTAAGCTAGTTAACACCCTCTTCTATTGCCTACAATTTTGAGCATTAAAATGCAAAGGGTGTGAATCATGGCTAAAACTTAGGTGCATATTGTGCCTATTTCTTTTCTTCTTTTCACGAAAAAAAAAGAGACATATAGGTGCAACAAGATGTATTAAAACAAAACCAAAGGAATAAGAAGAGTGGACAAAGCATTACAAACACTAGTGATGAAAAATGGATTAAAATATGACAACTTTTCAGTGATTTAAAAATTAATTCATAAGATTTTGGATATTAGTCATTAATCAAGTAAAGCATAATTATGCAGATCCTATGAAATCTTACATATAATGCAGCCACTATAGAAACTGAAAACTCCAAATAACACTCTGTCATCTTTGATGTTTAGTTTCTTAAATCATTGTGACCTGTCCTTAAACCAAACCAACAACTCTTCAAAATGTTAATAGTGCACACAAAGAAACAAACGGAAATGATAAAAAGAAAACGAAAGTGATTTCCTCGCTCTCTTTTCTCTCATGCATTCTTTCATTTCGTTTCTAGCTCTTGAATTTAATTAATTAAAGAAGAATTTACCGGTAAACACTAGAGGATGATTGCAGAAGGAGAAAACGTAAATGTGAAAATCAGTATCCAAAGAAAAACATGAGTTTTCCAATTTTGACACAATCTCGTCAAATTTCACACTCTTAGCTATACGTGTACGGTGCACCCCACAGGAAAGTAAACAAAGAGAAAGAAGAGAAAATATTATTTTAAATTACTCTAATATATAGGAAAGAACCGGAAAAATAGCCCTATCCAATTGGTCTAACCCACATCTGTGCAGTAATAACAATTGAAGGGAAAGAAAAGCTTACTTTGTGAGAGTGGTGGTGATCAAGCTTGGAATCATTGTAGGTAATCTGTGGCTGAAGATCCAAATGAGTAGTAGTTGTAGTACTGCGAGCTGAAGTGAGCAGCTGTGATGATCTGGGTCTGAAAAATCTCTCAAAAATAGCCATCACAAGAAACATTGAGATGAGAATAGCAGTTGCTACAAAACCTAAAGAAATTGCATTCACTGAGTTGTTGAAGCTCCTCCATTTCTCCTCTTCTCTGTCTGTATTTACTGGAGCTAGAGCAATGCCTTGCCACCTATCGTCACTGCCCATTAGATTCAGACCGATGCCTCGCAGAGAAACAGATGAAAAAAAGAGGGAAACTCGGTTGCGCGTTTCTTCATTTCATAGTGACATGTAAACAAGAAGAGCAGAGAGAAAAATACAGAGAAACAAAGAGATGGTTGGAGGATGAAATGCCTAAGGACTTGTTTATTGTATAGAATTATTATATATCGAACTTGTCTTGGGCCAAAAGTTTTTGATCTTGTATCTTTGTGTATTTTATTAGTTATTCAAACCCAGCAATTCCTTTCGAGTCACCCGATAAACGAAACTTTTTAAACGAGCGTTATTCTATTCTAAATTATGAGGAGGGGAATTCAAACTCGAGTGCGAATACATTTCATAGATACTTAACACATACTGGTACATAATCTGCAACGCCAATTGAAATTTATACCAAGATTAACAACTGATATTAAGTTGATGTAAATACATTGATAATAAAAAATAAAATTATAAAGCTTTTGATAGATAGTTCAACAACATGTACATAGTTTGAAGCTGCAGCATCAGCACATTAGGCGCCTCAGACATCTCACGAAAACTTGTTACAAAATCTGTTTCTTTTCTTAAAGAGAAACTGCATCGGTCTTGTCCAGTAAGAGAAGGCTCTCTTCATAAGAATCAACAGAGCAATATGGTCCAAAAATCTCAAGACTTTCCATTTGTTTGCTGACAAGGTCCAGGGAAACAAGTTCATGCTTTGATATATTGGTCTCGAACCCAAGTTGCCTGCCTCCTTTGAGAAGCATTACTAATACTTCACCGTTCCTTCTAAAACATAATGCCCGAGGAAAAAGTCTTTTGGGACCCTGTGGACCGAGATTAATCAATTTGGTCCATGACTCCTTCACGCCATACTCCTTCATCACCCATATTTCAAGATAAGAATCTTTAGAATCGGCGTTCATCACAAATAGAGTTACAAATTTTTTGTCACCCGAAACAGACAACAACAATCCCAATATGTAACTCCAAATGACACTCGATGGCATCGACATCTTGTAAAATAACTCACTGCCTACGTCAAAAGTCAATATGAAATGATCATCCCTTTCCCTACTTACCGTAGGCCAATGAAGAGCCCCATTGAAAAAAAGGTGTTTTTCTCTTCCACATATTGCACATTGAGGAGCAACCGAACCAAGACTCCGCCACGAGCCAGTGGCTAGTGAATAAACTTCAGCCATGGTTGGACCTTGAAGTTTATTTTTAGGGGTGGCAACTCTAACAACCTTATAGTCAGATGTCATCACATCATAACCGAATCCAATAGCAGCATCAAACCCGCCATAATTGGGAATGCTGTTATACATGGGAAAAGTAATACCAGGGTTGGGAAGGGTTACTGACTTCCTAATAAATGGGTTCCATATTATGAAGCTGTTACCATAACATGCCATATCATCTGCAAAGCAAACCAGACCGTTACAAATACCAATAACGCGAAGAATTTCATGTTGAGAATCAATGTCAACCCAAAACAATAAGTAATCCACAACCCAATCTAAAGCCCAAGTCCATATCTAGTTTGATGATGTAATTGCTTACAATTGCAAAGTTAGGTAAGGTTGTGTGGAAGACAACATAATTAGGTGCAATTAATGTGTTTTGTGTGGTAGTAAATAAACTTAGTTTAATTAAGTGTGTGGTGTAGCTTTCATTTGGTTTGCTATAAATACCCAAGTCCCCAAGCATTGTATATCATCCAAGGAAAAACAAAGCCTAGAGCTAAATAAGAAAAGTTTTGCTAATTAGTTTGTTTTGTGAGCTTTCTTTAAGAGTGTGCTCTATTTTCTTCTTCTTGGGATCATTAGAGTTATCTTGGATACTCTTCTTATTCAACAATTGGTATCAGAGCCAAGTCGGTCAGGGATCGTTCTTGGTAGAGCATTGGTTGTAAAGTCTCTTGAAATTCCGAGTATGCTCTGTGGTTGCAGTTTTGACTGATCTTCCACATCAGACAAAAAATTTCTTGAGATTATTGTTGGGGTTATCACAAACCTTGAGAGGGAGCTTCTTTGTGTCGAGAGTAGTGTATTACTCTGCACGGTAGTCACTCAAGCTTGTTCGGTGTAGTCAAAGTCTTGCCGATACGATGAGTGATCTTCAAGTTGTTGGAGGAATCAAGAAGCTCAACAACCAAAACTATAACACGTGGGCAATGTGTATAGAGTCTTACCTTCAAGGTCAAGACTTGTGGAAGGTTGTCGGTGGTAGTGAAGTTACACAACCGGCAGCGAAAGATGCTAACGGCGTCTTGCGGAAGTGGAAAATTAAAGCAGGCAAATCAATGTTTGCCTTAAAGACCACAATAGAAGAAGAAATGTTGGAGCACATTCGGGATGCTAAAACGCCAAAGGAAGCATGAGACACTTTTGTTACACTTTTTTCGAAGAGGAACGATACAAAATTGCAACTTCTCGAGAATGAGCTGCTATCGATGGTACAACGCGACATGACGATTGCCCAGTACTTTCACAAGGTGAAGTCGATATGCCGCGAAATTTCAGAATTAGATCCAACAGCTTCTATTGGGGAAACCAGGATGAAGAGAAT